>NC_060194.1:0-300000 GCF_021184085.1 Oncorhynchus gorbuscha
GCTTGTCAGCAGTGAATGGGCCACCAGGCATAGCCTACAGAAAGTGATAATTTTACAACTGAAAGACAATGCAGTAACTCATTAACTCATGGAGTGTTGCCCTCATTCATTTGTTATTAAGTACAGCTGTTTTCTTATTTTCCTTGATCTTTGCTCAGCTCCAGAAGGTTTGCATTTGAGAGTGTTTATTATAAATGGTTATTTTATCATCTCATTAGTACTGCTAAGCAGCATGACTCCTGTGAGGCACTAAACATCTGTCAGAAGTGGGATTTGAACCCACGCCTCCATGGGAGACTGCGACCTGAACGCAGCGCCTTAGACCGCTCGGCCATCCTGACTACAGCACAGTACCTGGGTATCGGGTTAAATAGTATGGGGTGAAAGTAGAAATAGGCACAGCCTTCTAAAATCACCACAGAGACCAGTAAATTTATGCACGATACCGACTTGCACTTTCAATAGTCATTTGTTTTTATCAATGAAAAACTCCAGTCATTGATTTAACCTCAATATGGCCTTCAATGGAAAAGAGTAGTAAATCGTCATTGAATGAACGCTAAACTGGCCTCAGAATATGGCCATTCTGATATAAATGATCAAATTCCTCAGATAAGACCGAAAAAGTGTCTGTAAACATCAGCAATCATCAGGGTAAGAGTGACAACAGGTCCACATGGAGGAAATCTAACAAATGGCTTAGTGGGTATTTTCAACGCAATCGTGTTATTATTTATTTTTAGGGTTTAACAAGGCAGCTCACCTGTGACCTGTGGCTTGACATTAGATGCGGCGACTTCGATTACCCTGCAGGCTATATTTTTGTTCTTCCCGCCAATACAATCCACTGACAACGACCGACGAGTTGTGCGTTCCGAGATGCTTTTTGTTATTCGCCTGTTTGTGGGCCGCCTGTGAAATTGCGCGATTCTTGCAATTCTCTTTCAGCCTCTCATCAACTAGCTGATTTTGCAGAATATTAAAAATACGATAGTTATTCACTACTCATATTAACTAGGTGTCATTTACATTACCTTAAGTCATTTATTTTTCAACTGGATTTTACAAAGGTGCATGACATGCAGGCGCTAAAAAGTTGTCAGGAGTGGGTTTCAAACCATGCCTATAGGGGAGTTTGCGACCTGAATGACTTAATGGTTATTTTCAATGCAATCGTGTTTTTACTTTTTCTTTTAGGGTTTAACAAGGTTTCTCACCAATGACTTTAGATGTGGCCAGTTCGATTACCCTGCAGACTTTAAGAGTGTCTTCAGAATATGGCCATTTTGACATGAATTTAAAAATGCCTCAGATAGGACCAAAAAAGTGTCTGGAGCTATCCGTCAGGGTAAGAGTGACAACAGGTTTCCACATGTCAAATGGGGGAAATCTTAGGAAATGGCTTAATGGTTATTCATGAGAATCGTGTTGTTGTATTGTTGAGTGTATCATGGGATCTCACCTGAAATCTTTGGCTTGACTACAAACCTGTAACCTATGCTACTGTGGCCTATAGAGCTAGAAGGATGGATAACCAGGTGTGTAAAGGTGTGAGGTGGGATCCTATCCCAAATGGACAACTAATCCCTATGTACTTGTGGAGATCTGAGAGAATATGATTGGTATAAGAAACACGACTAAACTTCAACCTCCGGAGGGGTCAAGAAAATTCAATTTCGTTGTCGGCAGGATTCGAACCTGCGCAGGAAGATCCTAATGGATTTCTAGTCCATCGCCTTAACCACTCGGCCACGACAACAGGCTTGTCAGCAGTGAATGGGCCACCAGGCATAGCCTACAGAAAGTGATAATTTTACAACTGAAAGACAATGCAGTAACTCATTAACATGGAGTGTTGCCCTCATTCATTTGTTATTAAGTCAACTGTTTTCTTATTTTCCTTGATCTTTGCTCAGCTCCAGAAGGTTTGCATTTGAGAGTGTTTATTATAAATGGTTATTTTATCATCTCATTATTACTGCTAAGCAGCATGACTCCTGTGAGGCACTAAACATCTGTCAGAAGTGGGATTTGAACCCACGCCTCCATGGGAGACTGCGACCTGAACGCAGCGCCTTAGACCGCTCGGCCATCCTGACTACAGCACAGTACCTGGGTATCGGGTTAAATAGTATGGGGTGACAGTAGAAATAGGCACAGCCTTCTAAAATCACCACAGAGACCAGTAAATTTATGCACGATACCGACTTGCACTTTCAATAGTCATTTGTTTTTATCAATGAAAAACTCCAGTCATTGATTTAACCTCAATATGGCCTTCAATGGAAAAGAGTAGTAAATCGTCATTGAATGAACGCTAAACTGGCCTCAGAATATGGCCATTCTGATATAAATGATCAAATTCCTCAGATAAGACCGAAAAAGTGTCTGTAAACATCAGCAATCATCAGGGTAAGAGTGACAACAGGTCCACATGGAGGAAATCTTAACAAATGGCTTAGTGGGTATTTTCAACGCAATCGTGTTATTATTTATTTTTAGGGTTTAACAAGGCAGCTCACCTGTGACCTGTGGCTTGACATTAGATGCGGCGACTTCGATTACCCTGCAGGCTATATTTTTGTTCTTCCCGCCAATACAATCCACTGACAACGACCGACGAGTTGTGCGTTCCGAGATGCTTTTTGTTATTCGCCTGTTTGTGGGCCGCCTGTGAAATTGCGCGATTCTTGCAATTCTCTCTTTCAGCCTCTCATCAACTAGCTGATTTTGCAGAATATTAAAAATACGATAGTTATTCACTACTCATATTAACTAGGTGTCATTTACATTACCTTAAGTCATTTATTTTTCAACTGGATTTTACAAAGGTGCATGACATGCAGGCGTTAAAAAGTTGTCAGGAGTGGGTTTCAAACCATGCTTATAGGGGAGTCTGCGACCTGAATGACTTAATGGTTATTTTCAATGCAATCGTGTTTTTACTTTTTCTTTTAGGGTTTAACAAGGTTTAGATGTGGCCAGTTCGATTACCCTGCAGACTTTAAGAGTGTCTTCAGAATATGGCCATTTTGACATGAATTTAAAAATGCCTCAGATAGGACCAAAAAAGTGTCTGGAGCTATCCGTCAGGGTAAGAGTGACAACAGGTTTCCACATGTCAAATGGGGGAAATCTTAGGAAATGGCTTAATGGTTATTCATGAGAATCGTGTTGTTGTATTGTTGAGTGTATCATGGGATCTCACCTGAAATCTTTGGCTTGACTACAAACCTGTAACCTATGCTACTGTGGCCTATAGAGCTAGAAGGATGGATAACCAGGTGTGTAAAGGTGTGAGGTGGGATCCTATCCCAAATGGACAACTAATCCCTATGTACTTGTGGAGATCTGAGAGAATATGATTGGTATAAGAAACACGACTAAACTTCAACCTCCGGAGGGGTCAAGAAAATTCAATTTCGTTGTCGGCAGGATTCGAACCTGCGCAGGAAGATCCTAATGGATTTCTAGTCCATCGCCTTAACCACTCGGCCACGACAACAGGCTTGTCAGCAGTGAATGGGCCACCAGGCATAGCCTACAGAAAGTGATAATTTTACAACTGAAAGACAATGCAGTAACTCATTAACATGAAGTGTTGCCCTCATTCATTTGTTATTAAGTCAAGCTGTTTTCTTATTTTCCTTGATCTTTGCTCAGCTCCAGAAGGTTTGCATTTGAGAGTGTTTATTATAAATGGTTATTTTATCATCTCATGATTACTGCTAAGCAGCATGACTCCTGTGAGGCACTAAACATCTGTCAGAAGTGGGATTTGAACCCACGCCTCCATGGGAGACTGCGACCTGAACGCAGCGCCTTAGACCGCTCGGCCATCCTGACTACAGCACGGTACCTGGGTATCGGGTTAAATAGTATGGGGTGAAAGTAGAAATAGGCACAGCCTTCTAAAATCACCACAGAGACCAGTAAATTTATGCACGATACCGACTTGCACTTTCAATAGTCATTTGTTTTTATCAATGAAAAACTCCAGTCATTGATTTAACCTCAATATGGCCTTCAATGGAAAAGAGTAGTAAATCGTCATTGAATGAACGCTAAACTGGCCTCAGAATATGGCCATTCTGATATAAATGATCAAATTCCTCAGATAAGACCGAAAAAGTGTCTGTAAACATCAGCAATCATCAGGGTAAGAGTGACAACAGGTCCACATGGAGGAAATCTTAACAAATGGCTTAGTGGGTATTTTCAACGCAATCGTGTTATTATTTATTTTTAGGGTTTAACAAGGCAGCTCACCTGTGACCTGTGGCTTGACATTAGATGCGGCGACTTCGATTACCCTGCAGGCTATATTTTTGTTCTTCCCGCCAATACAATCCACTGACAACGACCGACGAGTTGTGCGTTCCGAGATGCTTTTTGTTATTCGCCTGTTTGTGGGCCGCCTGTGAAATTGCGCGATTCTTGCAATTCTCTTTCAGCCTCTCATCAACTAGCTGATTTTGCAGAATATTAAAAATACGATAGTTATTCACTACTCATATTAACTAGGTGTCATTTACATTACCTTAAGTCATTTATTTTTCAACTGGATTTTACAAAGGTGCATGACATGCAGGCGTTAAAAAGTTGTCAGGAGTGGGTTTCAAACCATGCTTATAGGGGAGTCTGCGACCTGAATGACTTAATGGTTATTTTCAATGCAATCGTGTTTTTACTTTTTCTTTTAGGTTAACAAGGTTTAGATGTGGCCAGTTCGATTACCCTGCAGACTTTAAGAGTGTCTTCAGAATATGGCCATTTTGACATGAATTTAAAAATGCCTCAGATAGGACCAAAAAAGTGTCTGGAGCTATCCGTCAGGGTAAGAGTGACAACAGGTTTCCACATGTCAAATGGGGGAAATCTTAGGAAATGGCTTAATGGTTATTCATGAGAATCGTGTTGTTGTATTGTTGAGTGTATCATGGGATCTCACCTGAAATCTTTGGCTTGACTACAAACCTGTAACCTATGCTACTGTGGCCTATAGAGCTAGAAGGATGGATAACCAGGTGTGTAAAGGTGTGAGGTGGGATCCTATCCCAAATGGACAACTAATCCCTATGTACTTGTGGAGATCTGAGAGAATATGATTGGTATAAGAAACACGACTAAACTTCAACCTCCGGAGGGGTCAAGAAAATTCAATTTCGTTGTCGGCAGGATTCGAACCTGCGCAGGAAGATCCTTGGATTTCTAGTCCATCGCCTTAACCACTCGGCCACGACAACAGGCTTGTCAGCAGTGAATGGGCCACCAGGCATAGCCTACAGAAAGTGATAATTTTACAACTGAAAGACAATGCAGTAACTCATTAACTCATTGAAATGTTCCCTTCATTCATTTGTTATTAAGTACAGCTGTTTTCTTATTTTCCTTGATCTTTGCTCAGCTCCAGAAGGTTTGCATTTGAGAGTGTTTATTATAAATGGTTATTTTATCACCTCATGATTACTGCTAAGCAGCATGACTCCTGTGAGGCACTAAACATCTGTCAGAAGTGGGATTTGAACCCACGCCTCCATGGGAGACTGCGACCTGAACGCAGCGCCTTAGACCGCTCGGCCATCCTGACTACAGCACGGTACCTGGGTATCGGGTTAAATAGTATGGGGTGAAAGTAGAAATAGGCACAGCCTTCTAAAATCACCACAGAGACCAGTAAATTTATGCACGATACCGACTTGCACTTCAATAGTCATTTGTTTTTATCAATGAAAAACTCCAGTCATTGATTTAACCTCAATATGGCCTTCAATGGAAAAGAGTAGTAAATCGTCATTGAATGAACGCTAAACTGGCCTCAGAATATGGCCATTCTGATATAAATGATCAAATTCCTCAGATAAGACCGAAAAAGTGTCTGTAAACATCAGCAATCATCAGGGTAAGAGTGACAACAGGTCCACATGGAGGAAATCTTAACAAATGGCTTAGTGGGTATTTTCAACGCAATCGTGTTATTATTTATTTTTAGGGTTTAACAAGGCAGCTCACCTGTGACCTGTGGCTTGACATTAGATGCGGCGACTTCGATTACCCTGCAGGCTATATTTTTGTTCTTCCCGCCAATACAATCCACTGACAACGACCGACGAGTTGTGCGTTCCGAGATGCTTTTTGTTATTCGCCTGTTTGTGGGCCGCCTGTGAAATTGCGCGATTCTTGCAATTCTCTTTCAGCCTCTCATCAACTAGCTGATTTTGCAGAATATTAAAAATACGATAGTTATTCACTACTCATATTAACTAGGTGTCATTTACATTACCTTAAGTCATTTATTTTTCAACTGGATTTTACAAAGGTGCATGACATGCAGGCGTTAAAAAGTTGTCAGGAGTGGGTTTCAAACCATGCTTATAGGGGAGTCTGCGACCTGAATGACTTAATGGTTATTTTCAATGCAATCGTGTTTTTACTTTTTCTTTTAGGGTTTAACAAGGTTTAGATGTGGCCAGTTCGATTACCCTGCAGACTTTAAGAGTGTCTTCAGAATATGGCCATTTTGACATGAATTTAAAAATGCCTCAGATAGGACCAAAAAAGTGTCTGGAGCTATCCGTCAGGGTAAGAGTGACAACAGGTTTCCACATGTCAAATGGGGGAAATCTTAGGAAATGGCTTAATGGTTATTCATGAGAATCGTGTTGTTGTATTGTTGAGTGTATCATGGGATCTCACCTGAAATCTTTGGCTTGACTACAAACCTGTAACCTATGCTACTGTGGCCTATAGAGCTAGAAGGATGGATAACCAGGTGTGTAAAGGTGTGAGGTGGGATCCTATCCCAAATGGACAACTAATCCCTATGTACTTGTGGAGATCTGAGAGAATATGATTGGTATAAGAAACACGACTAAACTTCAACCTCCGGAGGGGTCAAGAAAATTCAATTTCGTTGTCGGCAGGATTCGAACCTGCGCAGGAAGATCCTAATGGATTTCTAGTCCATCGCCTTAACCACTCGGCCACGACAACAGGCTTGTCAGCAGTGAATGGGCCACCAGGCATAGCCTACAGAAAGTGATAATTTTACAACTGAAAGACAATGCAGTAACTCATTAACATGGAGTGTTGCCCTCATTCATTTGTTATTAAGTCAACTGTTTTCTTATTTTCCTTGATCTTTGCTCAGCTCCAGAAGGTTTGCATTTGAGAGTGTTTATTATAAATGGTTATTTCATCACCTATTATTACTGCTAAGCAGCATGACTCCTGTGAGGCACTAAACATCTGTCAGAAGTGGGATTTGAACCCACGCCTCCATGGGAGACTGCGACCTGAACGCAGCGCCTTAGACCGCTCGGCCATCCTGACTACAGCTCAGTACCTGGGTATCGGGTTAAATAGTATGGGGTGACAGTAGAAATAGGCACAGCCTTCTAAAATCACCACAGAGACCAGTAAATTTATGCACGATACCGACTTGCACTTTCAACAGTCATTTGTTTTTATCAATGAAAAACTCCAGTCATTGATTTAACCTCAATATGGCCTTCAATGGAAAAGAGTAGTAAATCGTCATTGAATGAACGCTAAACTGGCCTCAGAATATGGCCATTCTGATATAAATGATCAAATTCCTCAGATAAGACCGAAAAAGTGTCTGTAAACATCAGCAATCATCAGGGTAAGAGTGACAACAGGTCCACATGGAGGAAATCTTAACAAATGGCTTAGTGGGTTCAACGCAATCGTGTTATTATTTATTTTTAGGGTTTAACAAGGCAGCTCACCTGTGACCTGTGGCTTGACATTAGATGCGGCGACTTCGATTACCCTGCAGATGATATTTTTGTTCTTCCCGCCAATACAATCCACTGACAACGACCGACGAGTTGTGCGTTCCGAGATGCTTTTTGTTATTCGCCTGTTTGTGGCCCGCCTGTGAAATTGCGCGATTCTTGCAATTCTCTTTCAGCCTCTCATCAACTAGCTGTTTTTGCAGAATATTAAAAATACGATAGTTATTCACTACTCATATTAACCAGGTGTCATTTACATTACCTTAAGTCATTTATTTTTCAACTGGATTTTACAAAGGTGCATGACATGCAGGCGCTAAAAAGTTGTCAGGAGTGGGTTTCAAACCATGCCTATAGGGGAGTTTGCGACCTGAATGACTTAATGGTTATTTTCAATGCAATCGTGTTTTTACTTTTTCTTTTAGGGTTTAACAAGGTTTAGATGTGGCCAGTTCGATTACCCTGCAGACTTTAAGAGTGTCTTCAGAATATGGCCATTTTGACATGAATTTAAAAATGCCTCAGATAGGACCAAAAAAGTGTCTGGAGCTATCCGTCAGGGTAAGAGTGACAACAGGTTTCCACATGTCAAATGGGGGAAATCTTAGGAAATGGCTTAATGGTTATTCATGAGAATCGTGTTGTTGTATTGTTGAGTGTATCATGGGATCTCACCTGAAATCTTTGGCTTGACTACAAACCTGTAACCTATGCTACTGTGGCCTATAGAGCTAGAAGGATGGATAACCAGGTGTGTAAAGGTGTGAGGTGGGATCCTATCCCAAATGGACAACTAATCCCTATGTACTTGTGGAGATCTGAGAGAATATGATTGGTATAAGAAACACGACTAAACTTCAACCTCCGGAGGGGTCAAGAAAATTCAATTTCGTTGTCGGCAGGATTCGAACCTGCGCAGGAAGATCCTAATGGATTTCTAGTCCATCGCCTTAACCACTCGGCCACGACAACAGGCTTGTCAGCAGTGAATGGGCCACCAGGCATAGCCTACAGAAAGTGATAATTTTACAACTGAAAGACAATGCAGTAACTCATTAACTCATTAAAATGAAGTGTTGCCCTCATTCATTTGTTATTAAGTACAGCTGTTTTCTTATTTTCCTTGATCTTTGCTCAGCTCCAGAAGGTTTGCATTTGAGAGTGTTTATTATAAATGGTTATTTTATCACCTCATGATTACTGCTAAGCAGCATGACTCCTGTGAGGCACTAAACATCTGTCAGAAGTGGGATTTGAACCCACGCCTCCATGGGAGACTGCGACCTGAACGCAGCGCCTTAGACCGCTCGGCCATCCTGACTACAGCACAGTACCTGGGTATCGGGTTAAATAGTATGGGGTGAAAGTAGAAATAGGCACAGCCTTCTAAAATCACCACAGAGACCAGTAAATTTATGCACGATACCGACTTGCACTTTCAATAGTCATTTGTTTTTATCAATGAAAAACTCCAGTCATTGATTTAACCTCAATATGGCCTTCAATGGAAAAGAGTAGTAAATCGTCATTGAATGAACGCTAAACTGGCCTCAGAATATGGCCATTCTGATATAAATGATCAAATTCCTCAGATAAGACCGAAAAAGTGTCTGTAAACATCAGCAATCATCAGGGTAAGAGTGACAACAGGTCCACATGGAGGAAATCTTAACAAATGGCTTAGTGGGTATTTTCAACGCAATCGTGTTATTATTTATTTTTAGGGTTTAACAAGGCAGCTCACCTGTGACCTGTGGCTTGACATTAGATGCGGCGACTTCGATTACCCTGCAGGCTATATTTTTGTTCTTCCCGCCAATACAATCCACTGACAACGACCGACGAGTTGTGCGTTCCGAGATGCTTTTTGTTATTCGCCTGTTTGTGGGCCGCCTGTGAAATTGCGCGATTCTTGCAATTCTCTTTCAGCCTCTCATCAACTAGCTGTTTTTGCAGAATATTAAAAATACGATAGTTATTCACTACTCATATTAACTAGGTGTCATTTACATTACCTTAAGTCATTTATTTTTCAACTGGATTTTACAAAGGTGCATGACATGCAGGCGCTAAAAAGTTGTCAGGAGTGGGTTTCAAACCATGCCTATAGGGGAGTCTGCGACCTGAATGACTTAATGGTTATTTTCAATGCAATCGTGTTTTTACTTTTTCTTTTAGGGTTTAACAAGGTTTAGATGTGGCCAGTTCGATTACCCTGCAGACTTTAAGAGTGTCTTCAGAATATGGCCATTTTGACATGAATTTAAAAATGCCTCAGATAGGACCAAAAAAGTGTCTGGAGCTATCCGTCAGGGTAAGAGTGACAACAGGTTTCCACATGTCAAATGGGGGAAATCTTAGGAAATGGCTTAATGGTTATTCATGAGAATCGTGTTGTTGTATTGTTGAGTGTATCATGGGATCTCACCTGAAATCTTTTGTTTGACTACAAACCTGTAACCTATGCTACTGTGGCCTATAGAGCTAGAAGGATGGATAACCAGGTGTGTAAAGGTGTGAGGTGGGATCCTATCCCAAATGGACAACTAATCCCTATGTACTTGTGGAGATCTGAGAGAATATGATTGGTATAAGAAACACGACTAAACTTCAACCTCCGGAGGGGTCAAGAAAATTCAATTTCGTTGTCGGCAGGATTCGAACCTGCGCAGGAAGATCCTAATGGATTTCTAGTCCATCGCCTTAACCACTCGGCCACGACAACAGGCTTGTCAGCAGTGAATGGGCCACCAGGCATAGCCTACAGAAAGTGATAATTTTACAACTGAAAGACAATGCAGTAACTCATTAACTCATTAAAATGAAGTGTTGCCCTCATTCATTTGTTATTAAGTCAACTGTTTTCTTATTTTCCTTGATCTTTGCTCAGCTCCAGAAGGTTTGCATTTGAGAGTGTTTATTATAAATGGTTATTTTATCATCTCTCATTAGTACTGCTAAGCAGCATGACTCCTGTGAGGCACTAAACATCTGTCAGAAGTGGGATTTGAACCCACGCCTCCATGGGAGACTGCGACCTGAACGCAGCGCCTTAGACCGCTCGGCCATCCTGACTACAGCACGGTACCTGGGTATCGGGTTAAATAGTATGGGGTGAAAGTAGAAATAGGCACAGCCTTCTAAAATCACCACAGAGACCAGTAAATTTATGCACGATACCGACTTGCACTTTCAATAGTCATTTGTTTTTATCAATGAAAAACTCCAGTCATTGATTTAACCTCAATATGGCCTTCAATGGAAAAGAGTAGTAAATCGTCATTGAATGAACGCTAAACTGGCCTCAGAATATGGCCATTCTGATATAAATGATCAAATTCCTCAGATAAGACCGAAAAAGTGTCTGTAAACATCAGCAATCATCAGGGTAAGAGTGACAACAGGTCCACATGGAGGAAATCTTAACAAATGGCTTAGTGGGTATTTTCAACGCAATCGTGTTATTATTTATTTTTAGGGTTTAACAAGGCAGCTCACCTGTGACCTGTGGCTTGACATTAGATGCGGCGACTTCGATTACCCTGCAGGCTATATTTTTGTTCTTCCCGCCAATACAATCCACTGACAACGACCGACGAGTTGTGCGTTCCGAGATGCTTTTTGTTATTCGCCTGTTTGTGGGCCGCCTGTGAAATTGCGCGATTCTTGCAATTCTCTTTCAGCCTCTCATCAACTAGCTGTTTTTGCAGAATATTAAAAATACGATAGTTATTCACTACTCATATTAACTAGGTGTCATTTACATTACCTTAAGTCATTTATTTTTCAACTGGATTTTACAAAGGTGCATGACATGCAGGCGCTAAAAAGTTGTCAGGAGTGGGTTTCAAACCATGCCTATAGGGGAGTTTGCGACCTGAATGACTTAATGGTTATTTTCAATGCAATCGTGTTTTTACTTTTTCTTTTAGGGTTTAACAAGGTTTAGATGTGGCCAGTTCGATTACCCTGCAGACTTTAAGAGTGTCTTCAGAATATGGCCATTTTGACATGAATTTAAAAATGCCTCAGATAGGACCAAAAAAGTGTCTGGAGCTATCCGTCAGGGTAAGAGTGACAACAGGTTTCCACATGTCAAATGGGGGAAATCTTAGGAAATGGCTTAATGGTTATTCATGAGAATCGTGTTGTTGTATTGTTGAGTGTATCATGGGATCTCACCTGAAATCTTTGGCTTGACTACAAACCTGTAACCTATGCTACTGTGGCCTATAGAGCTAGAAGGATGGATAACCAGGTGTGTAAAGGTGTGAGGTGGGATCCTATCCCAAATGGACAACTAATCCCTATGTACTTGTGGAGATCTGAGAGAATATGATTGGTATAAGAAACACGACTAAACTTCAACCTCCGGAGGGGTCAAGAAAATTCAATTTCGTTGTCGGCAGGATTCGAACCTGCGCAGGAAGATCCTAATGGATTTCTAGTCCATCGCCTTAACCACTCGGCCACGACAACAGGCTTGTCAGCAGTGAATGGGCCACCAGGCATAGCCTACAGAAAGTGATAATTTTACAACTGAAAGACAATGCAGTAACTCATTAAAATGGAGTGTTGCCCTCATTCATTTGTTATTAAGTCAACTGTTTTCTTATTTTCCTTGATCTTTGCTCAGCTCCAGAAGGTTTGCATTTGAGAGTGTTTATTATAAATGGTTATTTTATCACCTCATGATTACTGCTAAGCAGCATGACTCCTGTGAGGCACTAAACATCTGTCAGAAGTGGGATTTGAACCCACGCCTCCATGGGAGACTGCGACCTGAACGCAGCGCCTTAGACCGCTCGGCCATCCTGACTACAGCACAGTACCTGGGTATCGGGTTAAATAGTATGGGGTGACAGTAGAAATAGGCACAGCCTTCTAAAATCACCACAGAGACCAGTAAATTTATGCACGATACCGACTTGCACTTTCAATAGTCATTTGTTTTTATCAATGAAAAACTCCAGTCATTGATTTAACCTCAATATGGCCTTCAATGGAAAAGAGTAGTAAATCGTCATTGAATGAACGCTAAACTGGCCTCAGAATATGGCCATTCTGATATAAATGATCAAATTCCTCAGATAAGACCGAAAAAGTGTCTGTAAACATCAGCAATCATCAGGGTAAGAGTGACAACAGGTCCACATGGAGGAAATCTTAACAAATGGCTTAGTGGGTATTTTCAACGCAATCGTGTTATTATTTATTTTTAGGGTTTAACAAGGCAGCTCACCTGTGACCTGTGGCTTGACATTAGATGCGGCGACTTCGATTACCCTGCAGGCTGATATTTTTGTTCTTCCCGCCAATACAATCCACTGACAACGACCGACGAGTTGTGCGTTCCGAGATGCTTTTTGTTATTCGCCTGTTTGTGGCCCGCCTTTGAAATTGCGCGATTCTTGCAATTCTCTTTCAGCCTCTCATCAACTAGCTGTTTGCAGAATATTAAAAATACGATAGTTATTCACTACTCATATTAACCAGGTGTCATTTACATTACCTTAAGTCATTTATTTTTCAACTGGATTTTACAAAGGTGCATGACATGCAGGCGCTAAAAAGTTGTCAGGAGTGGGTTTCAAACCATGCCTATAGGGGAGTTTGCGACCTGAATGACTTAATGGTTATTTTCAATGCAATCGTGTTTTTACTTTTTCTTTTAGGGTTTAACAAGGTTTAGATGTGGCCAGTTCGATTACCCTGCAGACTTTAAGAGTGTCTTCAGAATATGGCCATTTTGACATGAATTTAAAAATGCCTCAGATAGGACCAAAAAAGTGTCTGGAGCTATCCGTCAGGGTAAGAGTGACAACAGGTTTCCACATGTCAAATGGGGGAAATCTTAGGAAATGGCTTAATGGTTATTCATGAGAATCGTGTTGTTGTATTGTTGAGTGTATCATGGGATCTCACCTGAAATCTTTGGCTTGACTACAAACCTGTAACCTATGCTACTGTGGCCTATAGAGCTAGAAGGATGGATAACCAGGTGTGTAAAGGTGTGAGGTGGGATCCTATCCCAAATGGACAACTAATCCCTATGTACTTGTGGAGATCTGAGAGAATATGATTGGTATAAGAAACACGACTAAACTTCAACCTCCGGAGGGGTCAAGAAAATTCAATTTCGTTGTCGGCAGGATTCGAACCTGCGCAGGAAGATCCTAATGGATTTCTAGTCCATCGCCTTAACCACTCGGCCACGACAACAGGCTTGTCAGCAGTGAATGGGCCACCAGGCATAGCCTACAGAAAGTGATAATTTTACAACTGAAAGACAATGCAGTAACTCATTAACTCATGGAAGTGTTGCCCTCATTCATTTGTTATTAAGTCAGCTGTTTTCTTATTTTCCTTGATCTTTGCTCAGCTCCAGAAGGTTTGCATTTGAGAGTGTTTATTATAAATGGTTATTTTATCATCTCATTATTACTGCTAAGCAGCATGACTCCTGTGAGGCACTAAACATCTGTCAGAAGTGGGATTTGAACCCACGCCTCCATGGGAGACTGCGACCTGAACGCAGCGCCTTAGACCGCTCGGCCATCCTGACTACAGCACAGTACCTGGGTATCGGGTTAAATAGTATGGGGTGAAAGTAGAAATAGGCACAGCCTTCTAAAATCACCACAGAGACCAGTAAATTTATGCACGATACCGACTTGCACTTTCAATAGTCATTTTTTATCAATGAAAAACTCCAGTCATTGATTTAACCTCAATATGGCCTTCAATGGAAAAGAGTAGTAAATCGTCATTGAATGAACGCTAAACTGGCCTCAGAATATGGCCATTCTGATATAAATGATCAAATTCCTCAGATAAGACCGAAAAAGTGTCTGTAAACATCAGCAATCATCAGGGTAAGAGTGACAACAGGTCCACATGGAGGAAATCTTAACAAATGGCTTAGTGGGTATTTTCAACGCAATCGTGTTATTATTTATTTTTAGGGTTTAACAAGGCAGCTCACCTGTGACCTGTGGCTTGACATTAGATGCGGCGACTTCGATTACCCTGCAGATGATACTTTTGTTCTTCCCGCCAATACAATCCACTGACAACGACCGACGAGTTGTGCGTTCCGAGATGCTTTTTGTTATTCGCCTGTTTGTGGGCCGCCTGGTGAAATTGCGCGATTCTTGCAATTCTCTTTCAGCCTCTCATCAACTAGCTGATTTTGCAGAATATTAAAAATACGATAGTTATTCACTACTCATATTAACCAGGTGTCATTTACATTACCTTAAGTCATTTATTTTTCAACTGGATTTTACAAAGGTGCATGACATGCAGGCGCTAAAAAGTTGTCAGGAGTGGGTTTCAAACCATGCCTATAGGGGAGTTTGCGACCTGAATGACTTAATGGTTATTTTCAATGCAATCGTGTTTTTACTTTTTCTTTTAGGGTTTAACAAGGTTTAGATGTGGCCAGTTCGATTACCCTGCAGACTTTAAGAGTGTCTTCAGAATATGGCCATTTTGACATGAATTTAAAAATGCCTCAGATAGGACCAAAAAAGTGTCTGGAGCTATCCGTCAGGGTAAGAGTGACAACAGGTTTCCACATGTCAAATGGGGGAAATCTTAGGAAATGGCTTAATGGTTATTCATGAGAATCGTGTTGTTGTATTGTTGAGTGTATCATGGGATCTCACCTGAAATCTTTGGCTTGACTACAAACCTGTAACCTATGCTACTGTGGCCTATAGAGCTAGAAGGATGGATAACCAGGTGTGTAAAGGTGTGAGGTGGGATCCTATCCCAAATGGACAACTAATCCCTATGTACTTGTGGAGATCTGAGAGAATATGATTGGTATAAGAAACACGACTAAACTTCAACCTCCGGAGGGGTCAAGAAAATTCAATTTCGTTGTCGGCAGGATTCGAACCTGCGCAGGAAGATCCTAATGGATTTCTAGTCCATCGCCTTAACCACTCGGCCACGACAACAGGCTTGTCAGCAGTGAATGGGCCACCAGGCATAGCCTACAGAAAGTGATAATTTTACAACTGAAAGACAATGCAGTAACTCATTAACATGAAGTGTTGCCCTCATTCATTTGTTATTAAGTCAACTGTTTTCTTATTTTCCTTGATCTTTGCTCAGCTCCAGAAGGTTTGCATTTGAGAGTGTTTATTATAAATGGTTATTTCATCATCTCATTATTACTGCTAAGCAGCATGACTCCTGTGAGGCACTAAACATCTGTCAGAAGTGGGATTTGAACCCACGCCTCCATGGGAGACTGCGACCTGAACGCAGCGCCTTAGACCGCTCGGCCATCCTGACTACAGCACAGTACCTGGGTATCGGGTTAAATAGTATGGGGTGAAAGTAGAAATAGGCACAGCCTTCTAAAATCACCACAGAGACCAGTAAATTTATGCACGATACCGACTTGCACTTTCAATAGTCATTTGTTTTTATCAATGAAAAACTCCAGTCATTGATTTAACCTCAATATGGCCTTCAATGGAAAAGAGTAGTAAATCGTCATTGAATGAACGCTAAACTGGCCTCAGAATATGGCCATTCTGATATAAATGATCAAATTCCTCAGATAAGACCGAAAAAGTGTCTGTAAACATCAGCAATCATCAGGGTAAGAGTGACAACAGGTCCACATGGAGGAAATCTTAACAAATGGCTTAGTGGGTATTTTCAACGCAATCGTGTGTTTATTTATTTTTAGGGTTTAACAAGGCAGCTCACCTGTGACCTGTGGCTTGACATTAGATGCGGCGACTTCGATTACCCTGCAGATGATACTTTTGTTCTTCCCGCCAATACAATCCACTGACAACGACCGACGAGTTGTGCGTTCCGAGATGCTTTTTGTTATTCGCCTGTTTGTGGGCCGCCTGTGAAATTGCGCGATTCTTGCAATTCTCTTTCAGCCTCTCATCAACTAGCTGTTTTTGCAGAATATTAAAAATACGATAGTTATTCACTACTCATATTAACTAGGTGTCATTTACATTACCTTAAGTCATTTATTTTTCAACTGGATTTTACAAAGGTGCATGACATGCAGGCGCTAAAAAGTTGTCAGGAGTGGGTTTCAAACCATGCTTATAGGGGAGTCTGCGACCTGAATGACTTAATGGTTATTTTCAATGCAATCGTGTTTTTACTTTTTCTTTTAGGGTTTAACAAGGTTTCTCACCAATGACTTTAGATGTGGCCAGTTCGATTACCCTGCAGACTTTAAGAGTGTCTTCAGAATATGGCCATTTTGACATGAATTTAAAAATGCCTCAGATAGGACCAAAAAAGTGTCTGGAGCTATCCGTCAGGGTAAGAGTGACAACAGGTTTCCACATGTCAAATGGGGGAAATCTTAGGAAATGGCTTAATGGTTATTCATGAGAATCGTGTTGTTGTATTGTTGAGTGTATCATGGGATCTCACCTGAAATCTTTGGCTTGACTACAAACCTGTAACCTATGCTACTGTGGCCTATAGAGCTAGAAGGATGGATAACCAGGTGTGTAAAGGTGTGAGGTGGGATCCTATCCCAAATGGACAACTAATCCCTATGTACTTGTGGAGATCTGAGAGAATATGATTGGTATAAGAAACACGACTAAACTTCAACCTCCGGAGGGGTCAAGAAAATTCAATTTCGTTGTCGGCAGGATTCGAACCTGCGCAGGAAGATCCTAATGGATTTCTAGTCCATCGCCTTAAGCACGACAACAGGCTTGTCAGCAGTGAATGGGCCACCAGGCATAGCCTACAGAAAGTGATAATTTTACAAATGAAAGACAATGCAGTAACTCATTAACATGGGAGTGTTGCCCTCATTCATTTGTTATTAAGTCAACTGTTTTCTTATTTTCCTTGATCTTTGCTCAGCTCCAGAAGGTTTGCATTTGAGAGTGTTTATTATAAATGGTTATTTCATCATCTCATTAGTACTGCTAAGCAGCATGACTCCTGTGAGGCACTAAACATCTGTCAGAAGTGGGATTTGAACCCACGCCTCCATGGGAGACTGCGACCTGAACGCAGCGCCTTAGACCGCTCGGCCATCCTGACTACAGCACGGTACCTGGGTATCGGGTTAAATAGTATGGGGTGAAAGTAGAAATAGGCACAGCCTTCTAAAATCACCACAGAGACCAGTAAATTTATGCACGATACCGACTTGCACTTTCAATAGTCATTTGTTTTTATCATCAATGAAAAACTCCAGTCATTGATTTAACCTCAATATGGCCTTCAATGGAAAAGAGTAGTAAATCGTCATTGAATGAACGCTAAACTGGCCTCAGAATATGGCCATTCTGATATAAATGATCAAATTCCTCAGATAAGACCGAAAAAGTGTCTGTAAACATCAGCAATCATCAGGGTAAGAGTGACAACAGGTCCACATGGAGGAAATCTTAACAAATGGCTTAGTGGGTATTTTCAACGCAATCGTGTTATTATTTATTTTTAGGGTTTAACAAGGCAGCTCACCTGTGACCTGTGGCTTGACATTAGATGCGGCGACTTCGATTACCCTGCAGATATATTTTTGTTCTTCCCGCCAATACAATCCACTGACAACGACCGACGAGTTGTGCGTTCCGAGATGCTTTTTGTTATTCGCCTGTTTGTGGGCCGCCTGTGAAATTGCGCGATTCTTGCAATTCTCTTTCAGCCTCTCATCAACTAGCTGATTTTGCAGAATATTAAAAATACGATAGTTATTCACTACTCATATTAACTAGGTGTCATTTACATTACCTTAAGTCATTTATTTTTCAACTGGATTTTACAAAGGTGCATGACATGCAGGCGCTAAAAAGTTGTCAGGAGTGGGTTTCAAACCATGCTTATAGGGGAGTCTGCGACCTGAATGACTTAATGGTTATTTTCAATGCAATCGTGTTTTTACTTTTTCTTTTAGGGTTTAACAAGGTTTAGATGTGGCCAGTTCGATTACCCTGCAGACTTTAAGAGTGTCTTCAGAATATGGCCATTTTGACATGAATTTAAAAATGCCTCAGATAGGACCAAAAAAGTGTCTGGAGCTATCCGTCAGGGTAAGAGTGACAACAGGTTTCCACATGTCAAATGGGGGAAATCTTAGGAAATGGCTTAATGGTTATTCATGAGAATCGTGTTGTTGTATTGTTGAGTGTATCATGGGATCTCACCTGAAATCTTTGGCTTGACTACAAACCTGTAACCTATGCTACTGTGGCCTATAGAGCTAGAAGGATGGATAACCAGGTGTGTAAAGGTGTGAGGTGGGATCCTATCCCAAATGGACAACTAATCCCTATGTACTTGTGGAGATCTGAGAGAATATGATTGGTATAAGAAACACGACTAAACTTCAACCTCCGGAGGGGTCAAGAAAATTCAATTTCGTTGTCGGCAGGATTCGAACCTGCGCAGGAAGATCCTAATGGATTTCTAGTCCATCGCCTTAACCACTCGGCCACGACAACAGGCTTGTCAGCAGTGAATGGGCCACCAGGCATAGCCTACAGAAAGTGATAATTTTACAACTGAAAGACAATGCAGTAACTCATTAACATGGAGTGTTGCCCTCATTCATTTGTTATTAAGTCAACTGTTTTCTTATTTTCCTTGATCTTTGCTCAGCTCCAGAAGGTTTGCATTTGAGAGTGTTTATTATAAATGGTTATTTCATCATCTGCTACTCCTGTGAGGCACTAAACATCTGTCAGAAGTGGGATTTGAACCCACGCCTCCATGGGAGACTGCGACCTGAACGCAGCGCCTTAGACCGCTCGGCCATCCTGACTACAGCTCAGTACCTGGGTATCGGGTTAAATAGTATGGGGTGACAGTAGAAATAGGCACAGCCTTCTAAAATCACCACAGAGACCAGTAAATTTATGCACGATACCGACTTGCACTTTCAACAGTCATTTGTTTTTATCAATGAAAAACTCCAGTCATTGATTTAACCTCAATATGGCCTTCAATGGAAAAGAGTAGTAAATCGTCATTGAATGAACGCTAAACTGGCCTCAGAATATGGCCATTCTGATATAAATGATCAAATTCCTCAGATAAGACCGAAAAAGTGTCTGTAAACATCAGCAATCATCAGGGTAAGAGTGACAACAGGTCCACATGGAGGAAATCTTAACAAATGGCTTAGTGGGTATTTTCAACGCAATCGTGTTATTATTATTTTTAGGGTTTAACAAGGCAGCTCACCTGTGACCTGTGGCTTGACATTAGATGCGGCGACTTCGATTACCCTGCAGATGATACTTTTGTTCTTCCCGCCAATACAATCCACTGACAACGACCGACGAGTTGTGCGTTCCGAGATGCTTTTTGTTATTCGCCTGTTTGTGGGCCGCCTTGAAATTGCGCGATTCTTGCAATTCTCTTTCAGCCTCTCATCAACTAGCTGTTTTTGCAGAATATTAAAAATACGATAGTTATTCACTACTCATATTAACTAGGTGTCATTTACATTACCTTAAGTCATTTATTTTTCAACTGGATTTTACAAAGGTGCATGACATGCAGGCGCTAAAAAGTTGTCAGGAGTGGGTTTCAAACCATGCCTATAGGGGAGTCTGCGACCTGAATGACTTAATGGTTATTTTCAATGCAATCGTGTTTTTACTTTTTCTTTTAGGGTTTAACAAGGTTTAGATGTGGCCAGTTCGATTACCCTGCAGACTTTAAGAGTGTCTTCAGAATATGGCCATTTTGACATGAATTTAAAAATGCCTCAGATAGGACCAAAAAAGTGTCTGGAGCTATCCGTCAGGGTAAGAGTGACAACAGGTTTCCACATGTCAAATGGGGGAAATCTTAGGAAATGGCTTAATGGTTATTCATGAGAATCGTGTTGTTGTATTGTTGAGTGTATCATGGGATCTCACCTGAAATCTTTGGCTTGACTACAAACCTGTAACCTATGCTACTGTGGCCTATAGAGCTAGAAGGATGGATAACCAGGTGTGTAAAGGTGTGAGGTGGGATCCTATCCCAAATGGACAACTAATCCCTATGTACTTGTGGAGATCTGAGAGAATATGATTGGTATAAGAAACACGACTAAACTTCAACCTCCGGAGGGGTCAAGAAAATTCAATTTCGTTGTCGGCAGGATTCGAACCTGCGCAGGAAGATCCTAATGGATTTCTAGTCCATCGCCTTAACCACTCGCACGACAACAACAGGCTTGTCAGCAGTGAATGGGCCACCAGGCATAGCCTACAGAAAGTGATAATTTTACAACTGAAAGACAATGCAGTAACTCATTAACATGGTGTTGCCCTCATTCATTTGTTATTAAGTCAACTGTTTTCTTATTTTCCTTGATCTTTGCTCAGCTCCAGAAGGTTTGCATTTGAGAGTGTTTATTATAAATGGTTATTTCATCATCTCATTATTACTGCTAAGCAGCATGACTCCTGTGAGGCACTAAACATCTGTCAGAAGTGGGATTTGAACCCACGCCTCCATGGGAGACTGCGACCTGAACGCAGCGCCTTAGACCGCTCGGCCATCCTGACTACAGCACAGTACCTGGGTATCGGGTTAAATAGTATGGGGTGACAGTAGAAATAGGCACAGCCTTCTAAAATCACCACAGAGACCAGTAAATTTATGCACGATACCGACTTGCACTTTCAATAGTCATTTGTTTTTATCAATGAAAACTCCAGTCATTGATTTAACCTCAATATGGCCTTCAATGGAAAAGAGTAGTAAATCGTCATTGAATGAACGCTAAACTGGCCTCAGAATATGGCCATTCTGATATAAATGATCAAATTCCTCAGATAAGACCGAAAAAGTGTCTGTAAACATCAGCAATCATCAGGGTAAGAGTGACAACAGGTCCACATGGAGGAAATCTTAACAAATGGCTTAAATTTTCAACGCAATCGTGTTATTATTTATTTTTAGGGTTTAACAAGGCAGCTCACCTGTGACCTGTGGCTTGACATTAGATGCGGCGACTTCGATTACCCTGCAGGCTGATACTTTTGTTCTTCCCGCCAATACAATCCACTGACAACGACCGACGAGTTGTGCGTTCCGAGATGCTTTTTGTTATTCGCCTGTTTGTGGGCCGCCTGTGAAATTGCGCGATTCTTGCAATTCTCTTTCAGCCTCTCATCAACTAGCTGTTTTTGCAGAATATTAAAAACGATAGTTATTCACTACTCATATTAACTAGGTGTCATTTACATTACCTTAAGTCATTTATTTTTCAACTGGATTTTACAAAGGTGCATGACATGCAGGCGCTAAAAAGTTGTCAGGAGTGGGTTTCAAACCATGCTTATAGGGGAGTCTGCGACCTGAATGACTTAATGGTTATTTTCAATGCAATCGTGTTTTTACTTTTTCTTTTAGGGTTTAACAAGGTTTAGATGTGGCCAGTTCGATTACCCTGCAGACTTTAAGAGTGTCTTCAGAATATGGCCATTTTGACATGAATTTAAAAATGCCTCAGATAGGACCAAAAAAGTGTCTGGAGCTATCCGTCAGGGTAAGAGTGACAACAGGTTTCCACATGTCAAATGGGGGAAATCTTAGGAAATGGCTTAATGGTTATTCATGAGAATCGTGTTGTTGTATTGTTGAGTGTATCATGGGATCTCACCTGAAATCTTTGGCTTGACTACAAACCTGTAACCTATGCACTGTGGCCTATAGAGCTAGAAGGATGGATAACCAGGTGTGTAAAGGTGTGAGGTGGGATCCTATCCCAAATGGACAACTAATCCCTATGTACTTGTGGAGATCTGAGAGAATATGATTGGTATAAGAAACACGACTAAACTTCAACCTCCGGAGGGGTCAAGAAAATTCAATTTCGTTGTCGGCAGGATTCGAACCTGCGCAGGAAGATCCTAATGGATTTCTAGTCCATCGCCTTAACCACTCGGCCACGACAACAGGCTTGTCAGCAGTGAATGGGCCACCAGGCATAGCCTACAGAAAGTGATAATTTTACAACTGAAAGACAATGCAGTAACTCATTAACATGGAGTGTTGCCCTCATTCATTTGTTATTAAGTCAACTGTTTTCTTATTTTCCTTGATCTTTGCTCAGCTCCAGAAGGTTTGCATTTGAGAGTGTTTATTATAAATGGTTATTTCATCATCTCATTATTACTGCTAAGCAGCATGACTCTGTGAGGCACTAAACATCTGTCAGAAGTGGGATTTGAACCCACGCCTCCATGGGAGACTGCGACCTGAACGCAGCGCCTTAGACCGCTCGGCCATCCTGACTACAGCTCAGTACCTGGGTATCGGGTTAAATAGTATGGGGTGACAGTAGAAATAGGCACAGCCTTCTAAAATCACCACAGAGACCAGTAAATTTATGCACGATACCGACTTGCACTTTCAATAGTCATTTGTTTTTATCAATGAAAAACTCCAGTCATTGATTTAACCTCAATATGGCCTTCAATGGAAAAGAGTAGTAAATCGTCATTGAATGAACGCTAAACTGGCCTCAGAATATGGCCATTCTGATATAAATGATCAAATTCCTCAGATAAGACCGAAAAAGTGTCTGTAAACATCAGCAATCATCAGGGTAAGAGTGACAACAGGTCCACATGGAGGAAATCTTAACAAATGGCTTAATGGGTATTTTCAACGCAATCGTGTTATTATTAGGGTTTAACAAGGCAGCTCACCTGTGACCTGTGGCTTGACATTAGATGCGGCGACTTCGATTACCCTGCAGATGATACTTTTGTTCTTCCCGCCAATACAATCCACTGACAACGACCGACGAGTTGTGCGTTCCGAGATGCTTTTTGTTATTCGCCTGTTTGTGGGCCCGCCTGTGAAATTGCGCGATTCTTGCAATTCTCTTTCAGCCTCTCATCAACTAGCTGTTTTTGCAGAATATTAAAAATACGATAGTTATTCACTACTCATATTAACTAGGTGTCATTTACATTACCTTAAGTCATTTATTTTTCAACTGGATTTTACAAAGGTGCATGACATGCAGGCGCTAAAAAGTTGTCAGGAGTGGGTTTCAAACCATGCCTATAGGGGAGTTTGCGACCTGAATGACTTAATGGTTATTTTCAATGCAATCGTGTTTTTACTTTTTCTTTTAGGGTTTAACAAGGTTTAGATGTGGCCAGTTCGATTACCCTGCGACTTTAAGAGTGTCTTCAGAATATGGCCATTTTGACATGAATTTAAAAATGCCTCAGATAGGACCAAAAAAGTGTCTGGAGCTATCCGTCAGGGTAAGAGTGACAACAGGTTTCCACATGTCAAATGGGGGAAATCTTAGGAAATGGCTTAATGGTTATTCATGAGAATCGTGTTGTTGTATTGTTGAGTGTATCATGGGATCTCACCTGAAATCTTTGGCTTGACTACAAACCTGTAACCTATGCTACTGTGGCCTATAGAGCTAGAAGGATGGATAACCAGGTGTGTAAAGGTGTGAGGTGGGATCCTATCCCAAATGGACAACTAATCCCTATGTACTTGTGGAGATCTGAGAGAATATGATTGGTATAAGAAACACGACTAAACTTCAACCTCCGGAGGGGTCAAGAAAATTCAATTTCGTTGTCGGCAGGATTCGAACCTGCGCAGGAAGATCCTAATGGATTTCTAGTCCATCGCCTTAACCACAGGCTTGTCAGCAGTGAATGGGCCACCAGGCATAGCCTACAGAAAGTGATAATTTTACAACTGAAAGACAATGCAGTAACTCATTAACATGGAGTGTTGCCCTCATTCATTTGTTATTAAGTCAGCTGTTTTCTTATTTTCCTTGATCTTTGCTCAGCTCCAGAAGGTTTGCATTTGAGAGTGTTTATTATAAATGGTTATTTCATCATCTCATTAGTACTGCTAAGCAGCATGACTCCTGTGAGGCACTAAACATCTGTCAGAAGTGGGATTTGAACCCACGCCTCCATGGGAGACTGCGACCTGAACGCAGCGCCTTAGACCGCTCGGCCATCCTGACTACAGCACAGTACCTGGGTATCGGGTTAAATAGTATGGGGTGAAAGTAGAAATAGGCACAGCCTTCTAAAATCACCACAGAGACCAGTAAATTTATGCACGATACCGACTTGCACTTTCAATAGTCATTTGTTTTTATCAATGAAAAACTCCAGTCATTGATTTAACCTCAATATGGCCTTCAATGGAAAAGAGTAGTAAATCGTCATTGAATGAACGCTAAACTGGCCTCAGAATATGGCCATTCTGATATAAATGATCAAATTCCTCAGATAAGACCGAAAAAGTGTCTGTAAACATCAGCAATCATCAGGGTAAGAGTGACAACAGGTCCACATGGGGGAAATCTTAACAAATGGCTTAATGGGTATTTTCAACGCAATCGTGTTATTATTTATTTTTAGGGTTTAACAAGGCAGCTCACCTGTGACCTGTGGCTTGACATTAGATGCGGCGACTTCGATTACCCTGCAGATGATACTTTTGTTCTTCCCGCCAATACAATCCACTGACAACGACCGACGAGTTGTGCGTTCCGAGATGCTTTTTGTTATTCGCCTGTTTGTGGGCCGCCTGTGAAATTGCGCGATTCTTGCAATTCTCTTTCAGCCTCTCATCAACTAGCTGTTTTTGCAGAATATTAAAAATACGTAGTTATTCACTACTCATATTAACTAGGTGTCATTTACATTACCTTAAGTCATTTATTTTTCAACTGGATTTTACAAAGGTGCATGACATGCAGGCGCTAAAAAGTTGTCAGGAGTGGGTTTCAAACCATGCTTATAGGGGAGTCTGCGACCTGAATGACTTAATGGTTATTTTCAATGCAATCGTGTTTTTACTTTTTCTTTTAGGGTTTAACAAGGTTTAGATGTGGCCAGTTCGATTACCCTGCAGACTTTAAGAGTGTCTTCAGAATATGGCCATTTTGACATGAATTTAAAAATGCCTCAGATAGGACCAAAAAAGTGTCTGGAGCTATCCGTCAGGGTAAGAGTGACAACAGGTTTCCACATGTCAAATGGGGGAAATCTTAGGAAATGGCTTAATGGTTATTCATGAGAATCGTGTTGTTGTATTGTTGAGTGTATCATGGGATCTCACCTGAAATCTTTGGCTTGACTACAAACCTGTAACCTATGCTACTGTGGCCTATAGAGCTAGAAGGATGGATAACCAGGTGTGTAAAGGTGTGAGGTGGGATCCTATCCCAAATGGACAACTAATCCCTATGTACTTGTGGACAACTAATTGGTATAAGAAACACGACTAAACTTGTGGAGAAAATTCAATCTGAGAGAAAGATGATTGGATTTCTAGTCCATCGCCTTAACCACTTCAACAACAGGCTTGTCAGCAGTGAATGGGCCACCAGGCATAGCCTACAGAAAGTGATAATTTTACAACTGAAAGACAATGCAGTAACTCATTAACCATGCGCAGGAAGTTCCCTCATTCATTTGTTATTAAGTCAGTCCATTTCTTTTTTCCTTGCCACGACAGCTCCACAGGCTTTTCAGCAGTTATATGGGCCACCATCATAGCCTACATTTACTGTGATGATTTTACAACTGAAAGACAATGCAGTAACTCATTAACTCATTAAAATTAAATGTTCCCATCATTCATTTGTTATTAAGTACCTCTTGACTGTGCCTGCTGTTTTCTTTCGGTATGGCCTGACAGTGATAGTTGCTCCTTTTAAATCGCTCGTTATATTGACAGTTCATCATGTCCATTTTGTGATGTTTTTCACTATAGAATCATATTGCAAATGCACGTGCATTTGCAATATTTGTTTTTATCAATGTGCATTTACCATATGAAATTTGACATGCTCAAAAATGCAAAATTGACTGGTCTGATGAACACAGGATGGCCGAGCAGTGATAGTTGTACATTTCCATCACTAAATGTGTTGATTTCATCATGTCCATTAGGTGATGTTTTTTCACTATAGAATCATATTGTAAGTGTGACAACGGTGCATTTGCAATATGTTTCAATGTGCATTTACCATATGAAATTTGACATGCTCAAAAATGCTAAATTGACTGGCCTGATGAACACAGGATGGCCGAGCAGTGAGAGTTGTACCTTTCCATCACTCGTTGTGTTGATTTCATCATGTCCATTTGTTTATGTTTTCTCACTTTTGTTTATGTTTTCTCACTCACTGTGCATTTGCAATATGTTTCAATGGGCAGGTACCATCACGAATTTGTCATGCTATAAAAATCCTGCAGGAATGTGAAATTGACTGGCCCGATGAACTCGGGATGGCTGGGCAGTGATTCTGGTTCATCTCAATGGCTCGTTAGGGTTGATTTCAGAATGTCACTTTTGGTGATGGTACCTCACTGTTTAAACATATTGCAAATGGACAAGAGTCACCAGCAAGTCACCGTCCATCAGTCAATTAGATATCATTCTGACACCAAACTGAAACAAACTGATACTAAACCCACTTTTTCCAACCTGTTTAGTAGCCAACTATCACATACTTCAGAGCTGGCCCAAAATTCACAACGCTTTTGGTTCAAACCATAAAAAAAACATAAAACACATAGTTACGTTCTAGCTGCGGGTCCATTTCTTATGTTACGTGTAGGCCTAGCTGAGGCGACCCCGAATCCCAAGTTTCGGCTCGATCGGTCATTTGGTGTCCGAGCAACCCTAATTGGTGCTGAAAATCCACTTTTTTCCATGACTTGCTACGGGGTCCTTGAATGAGCTATCGGACCGAAACGTTGGGGTCCGTCTCTATGGGCCGAGCCGGTTTCAATGCACCTAGTCTTTTGTCTCTGAGACTTTTCTAAATGTCGCCATTTTCGTAATGGTCAAAATGAATTGAAGTCATTGCAAATGTACGAGGCTATTTCTCGGTCCGAGAACCTTCTAGAGCCACCTAACTCACCACGCACTATCGACCCGAGGTCTAGAACAGGATTCTAAAGTTTCGGAACTCTAGGTCTGACGGTTCTTTAAAAGTTCCAACAAGGTTAACTAATGCAGGCAGTGTATGTCTCTATGCACCCCAATGGGTCCCTACTTCCAAGCTGTGTGTATGTGTGATTTAGTTTTCCTTTGAAATATTATGGGAAAAATGACTGATTTACAGTTCATGGGGGTTGTCTAATCACATATATGAAGTTTTGGAAAGATCTGACTCTGACTTTTAACCCCTCGAAACAGCCCAAGAGACACCAATTATGGCACTTCCGGTTGGCACAGGAAGCTACAAGTCAACACATATCCTCACTGGGGTATGCTTTTACAGAATCCTGAGTTTTAAGTCCTTACGTTAAGAATTGACTGATTTACACAGGGTTGAATGCACTATGTCTGTCAAACTACAGGCAGGGTATGGATATACACTTTTAGGGTGATTTTAACCACTTCCGGTTGGTCCAGGAAGCTTAGAATCAACACAGGTAGACCGCGTAGTGGCCTGATGGACTGTCATCGAAGACATTTTCATACGACATTCATAACCCACATAGGCTTCAGGTTGAATTTAGGGGTTCAGGCAATGTATTCCTATGGGGAGAGAAGTCAATGCAAACTCTTTGAAGTAAACACCTTCTTTTAACTATGAAGGGTTAATGCCACAGGGTCAAGGTTAGGCTTGCACGGATCGGGAGGACCATGGGAACGTACCTGAGGTCGAATTGTGCTTCTCACCCTAACGGTTCTCTCACTGTCACCCAAAAGCAAATGACGTTGTGGGGCAGGCTTAATTTTGGGCCTACTTTTCTAATGGTCGCTGCGCTCAGACCGAGCGAGCTACGGTCAAGCGGGATATCTCGTTGAACTCGGCACGGCCTAGAGATTATGGTAATGCCATTGCCTGCTCTCTGTGTCTTTAAGCACCGCACTTTTTAACTCCATCCTTGCTGTGTGTGCGTGTGAGATTTTTTCTTTGACATCTGCTGGAAGAAATGACTGATTGACAGTTTAGGAGGGTTACCTGGTCACACATATGAAGTTTTGGAGAGATGTGACTTTTCTAACCCTTCAAAACAGACAGTGTGACCCAATTAAAGGCACTTCCGGTTGGCACAGGAAGCTATAAGTAAACACATGTCTTGATTGACATAAACACTTACAGAATCCTGAGTTTTAAGTCTTTAAGTTAAGAATTGACTGATCTATGATCTACAGTGATGTTGAATGTTGAATGAGTCATTTTCACCTTTGAAGGTTATGTACATCAAAACTCCTTTTGGGTCAATCTAACCACTTCCGGTTGCTCCAGGAAGCTTAGAATCGACACAGGTAGACCTCATAGTGGTCTGATGGACTGTCATAGAAGACAGGTTCATAAGGCATTCATAACCCACATAGGCTTCAGGTTGAATTTAGAGGTGCAGGCAATGTATTCCTATGGGGAGAGAAGTCAATGCAAACTCTTTGAAGTAAACACCTTATTTTAACTATTAAGGGTTAATGGTACACGGTCATGGTTAGGCTTGCACGGATCGGGAGGACCTTAGGAACATACCTGAGGTCGAATTGTGCTTCTCACCCTAACGGTTCTCTCACTGTCACCCAAAAGCAAATGACATTGAGGGCCAGGCTTCATTTTGGTTCTGGTTTTTTTCAAGGTCACTGCACTCAGAGCATAGCTACGGTCAAGCGGGGCGTCTCGTTGAACTCGGCACAGTCTGGAGACTTATTTTCCTTGATCTTTGCTCAGCTCCAGAAGGTTTGCATTTCTGGAGACTATGGTGATATTCCATGGGAGACATTTTTTTTTGTGTTGATTTCAGAATGCCATTTTGGTGATGGTCCCTCTCCGTTTAAACATATTGCAAATGCATTTGAAACGTCAACTAGCAAGTCAGTGTCCATCAGTCAATTAGATGTCATTTTGACACCAAACTGATACCGATTGATTCTGATTAAACCCAAATTCCTTTTCCAACTCATTTAGAAGCCAACTATCATATATGTCAGAGCAGGCCCATAATTCACAGTGCCTTTAGTTTAAAACATAATAAAAACGTAAAACACATAGTTACGTTCTAGCTGCTTCCAGGTCGGACATTATGTGAAGGCCTATGTGAGGCGACCCCGAATCCCGAGTTTGGCTCGATAGGTCCTTCGGTGCCCGAGTAAAACCCTGTTTGGTGCTGAAAATCCACTTTTTTCAATGCCTTGCTATGGGGTCCTTGAATGAGCTATCGGACCGAAACGTTGGGGTCCGTCTCTATGGGCCGAGCTGTCAATGCACCTAGTCTTGTGTCTCTTGTGTCTCAGATTTTTCTAAATGTCGTTTAAATGGTCGTCATTTTGCAAATGTAATGGTCAAAATGAATTGAAGTCATTGCAAATGTACTCATATTTCTCGCCTCTCAGAACCTTCTAGACCACCTAACTACCAAAATACACTTATTCACCTCAGGTTAACTCAGGTTTTAAAGTTTCAAACTCTGGAGGTGCATGACATGACGGCGCTTTTGTCAGCTGGGTTTCAAACTAACTATTGGAGTCACTGTCTGTGACTACAAACCCCAATGGTTATTTTCAATGCAATCGTGTTTTTGTTTTTCTTAGTTTTCCTTTGAAATTTTAGATGGGAAAAATGACTGATTTACAGTTCATGGGGGTTGAGTGTAATCACACATATGAAGTTTTGACAGAAAAATGCTTTTTAGGACCCCTCGAAACAGCCCCTGAGATCCAATTAAGGCACTTCCGTGACAAAGGTTTCCAATGTCAAATGGGGGAAATCCTAGGGGCTTAATGGTTATTCATGAGAATCCTGTTGTTGTATTGTTGAGTGTATCATGGGATCTCACCTGAAATCTTTGGCTTGACTACAAACCTGTAACCTATGCTACTGTGGCCTATAGAGCTAGAAGGATGGATAACCAGGTGTGTAAAGGTGTGAGGTGGGATCCTATCCCAAATGGACAACTAATCCCTATGTACTTGTGGAGATCTGAGAGAATATGATTGGTATAAGAAACACGACTAAACTTCAACCTCCGGAGGGGTCAAGAAAATTCAATTTCGTTGTCGGCAGGATTCGAACCTGCGCAGGAAGATCCTAATGGATTTCTAGTCCATCGCCTTAACCACTCGGCCACGACAACAGGCTTGTCAGCAGTGAATGGGCCACCAGGCATAGCCTACAGAAAGTGATAATTTTACAACTGAAAGACAATGCAGTAACTCATTAAAATTAAGTGTTGCCCTCATTCATTTGTTATTAAGTACAGCTGTTTTCTTATTTTCCTTGATCTTTGCTCAGCTCCAGAAGGTTTGCATTTGAGAGTGTTTATTATAAATGGTTATTTTATCACCTCATGATTACTGTGGACTGAACGCAGCACCTTAGACCGCTCGGCCATCCTGACTACAGCACGGTACCTGGGTATCGGGTTAAATAGTATGGGGTGAAAGTAGAAATAGGCACAGCCTTCTAAAATCACCACAGAGACCAGTAAATTTATGCACGATACCGACTTGCACTTTCAATAGTCATTTGTTTTTATCAATGAAAAACTCCAGTCATTGATTTAACCTCAATATGGCCTTCAATGGAAAAGAGTAGTAAATCGTCATTGAATGAACGCTAAACTGGCCTCAGAATATGGCCATTCTGATATAAATGATCAAATTCCTCAGATAAGACCGAAAAAGTGTCTGTAAATATCAGCAATCATCAGGGTAAGAGTGACAACAGGTCCACATGGGGGAAATCTTAACAAATGGCTTAATGGGTATTTTCAACGCAATCGTGTTATTATTTATTTTTAGGGTTTAACAAGGCAGCTCACCTGTGACCTGTGGCTTGACATTAGATGCGGCGACTTCGATTACCCTGCAGGCTATATTTTTGTTCTTCCCGCCAATACAATCCACTGACAACGACCGACGAGTTGTGCGTTCCGAGATGCTTTTTGTTATTCGCCTGTTTGTGGGCCGCCTGTGAAATTGCGCGATTCTTGCAATTCTCTTTCAGCCTCTCATCAACTAGCTGTTTTTGCAGAATATTAAAAATACGATAGTTATTCACTACTCATATTAACTAGGTGTCATTTACATTACCTTAAGTCATTTATTTTTCAACTGGATTTTACAAAGGTGCATGACATGCAGGCGCTAAAAAGTTGTCAGGAGTGGGTTTCAAACCATGCTTATAGGGGAGTCTGCGACCTGAATGACTTAATGGTTATTTTCAATGCAATCGTGTTTTTACTTTTTCTTTTAGGGTTTAACAAGGTTTAGATGTGGCCAGTTCGATTACTGCAGACTTTAAGAGTGTCTTCAGAATATGGCCATTTTGACATGAATTTAAAAATGCCTCAGATAGGACCAAAAAAGTGTCTGGAGCTATCCGTCAGGGTAAGAGTGACAACAGGTTTCCACATGTCAAATGGGGGAAATCTTAGGAAATGGCTTAATGGTTATTCATGAGAATCGTGTTGTTGTATTGTTGTGTGTATCATGGGATCTCACCTGAAATCTTTGGCTTGACTACAAACCTGTAACCTATGCTACTGTGGCCTATAGAGCTAGAAGGATGGATAACCAGGTGTGTAAAGGTGTGAGGTGGGATCCTATCCCAAATGGACAACTAATCCCTATGTACTTGTGGAGATCTGAGAGAATATGATTGGTATAAGAAACACGACTAAACTTCAACCTCCGGAGGGGTCAAGAAAATTCAATTTCGTTGTCGGCAGGATTCGAACCTGCGCAGGAAGATCCTAATGGATTTCTAGTCCATCGCCTTAACCACTCGGCCACGACAACAGGCTTGTCAGCAGTGAATGGGCCACCAGGCATAGCCTACAGAAAGTGATAATTTTACAACTGAAAGACAATGCAGTAACTCATTAACTCATTGAAATGTTCCCTTCATTCATTTGTTATTAAGTACAGCTGTTTTCTTATTTTCCTTGATCTTTGCTCAGCTCCAGAAGGTTTGCATTTGAGAGTGTTTATTATAAATGGTTATTTTATCATCTCATTTATTACTGCTAAGCAGCATGACTCCTGTGAGGCATTAAACTGTTTTCTGGGATTTGAACCCACGCCTCCATGGGAGACTGGCCTGACAGCGCCTTAGTTGCTCCCATCCTCCATCAGCTCATTACCTGGGTATTGACTTCATCATGTCCATTTTGTGATGTTTTTCACACTATAGAATCATATTGCAAATGCACGTGCATTTGCAATATGTTTCAATGTGCATTTAAATATGAAATTTGACATGCTCAAAAATGCAAAATTGACTGGTCTGAAAATGAACACAGGATGGCACGAGCGTGATAGTTGTACATTTCCATCAATGAACTCGTTGTGTTGATTTCATCATGTCCATTAGGTGATGTTTTTTCACTATAGAATCATATTGTAAGTGCACGTGCATTTGCAATATGTTTCAATGTGCATTTACCATATGAAATTTGACATGCTCAAAAATGCTAAATTGACTGGCCTGATGAACACAGGATGGCCGAGCAGTGAGAGTTGTACCTTTCCATCACTCGTTGTGTTGATTTCATCATGTCCATTTGTTTATGTTTTCTCACTTTTGCAAAGTCACTGTGCATTTGCAATATGTTTCAATGGGCAGGTACCATCACGAATTTGTCATGCTATAAAAATCCTGCAGGAATGTGAAATTGACTGGCCCGATGAACTCGGGATGGCTGGGCAGTGATTCTGGTTCATCTCAATGGCTCGTTAGGGTTGATTTCAGAATGTCACTTTTGGTGATGGTACCTCACTGTTTAAACATATTGCAAATGGACAAGAGTCACCAGCAATCACCACCGTCCATCAGTCAATTAGATATCATTCTGACACCAAACTGAAACAAACTGATACTAAACCCACTTTTTCCAACCTGTTTAGTAGCCAACTATCACATACTTCAGAGCTGGCCCAAAATTCACAACGCTTTTGGTTCAAACCATAAAAAAAACATAAAACACATAGTTACGTTCTAGCTGCGGGTCCATTTCTTATGTTACGTGTAGGCCTAGCTGAGGCGACCCCGAATCCCAAGTTTCAACTCGATTTTCATTTGGTGTCCGAGCAAAACCCTAATTGGTGCTGAAAATCCACTTTTTTCCATGACTTGCTACGGGGTCCTTGAATGAGCTATCGGACCGAAACGTTGGGGTCCGTCTCTATGGGCCGAGCCGGTTTCGATGCACCTAGTCTTTTGTCTCTGAGACTTTTCTAAATGTCGCCATTTTCGTAATGGTCAAAATGAATTGAAGTCATTGCAAATGTACGAGGCTATTTCTCGGTCCGAGAACCTTCTAGAGCCACCACCTAACTCACCACGCACTATCGACCCGAGGTCTAGAACAGGATTCTAAAGTTTCGGAACTCTAGGTCTGACGGTTCTTTAAAAGTTCCAACAAGGTTAACTAATGCAGGCAGTGTATGTCTCTATGCACCCCAATGGGTCCCTACTTCCAAGCTGTGTGTATGTGTGATTTAGTTTTCCTTTGAAATATTATGGGAAAAATGACTGATTTACAGTTCATGGGGGTTGTCTAATCACATATATGAAGTTTTGGAAAGATCTGACTTTTTTAACCCCTCGAAACAGCCCAAGAGACACCAATTATGGCACTTCCGGTTGGCACAGGAAGCTACAAGTCAACACATATCCTCACTGGGGTATGCTTTTACAGAATCCTGAGTTTTAAGTCCTTACGTTAAGAATTGACTGATTTACACAGGGTTGAATGCACTATGTCTGTCAAACTACAGGCAGGGTATGGATATACACTTTTAGGGTGATTTTAACCACTTCCGGTTGGTCCAGGAAGCTTAGAATCAACACAGGTAGACCGCGTAGTGGCCTGATGGACTGTCATCGAAGACATTTTCATACGACATTCATAACCCACATAGGCTTCAGGTTGAATTTAGGGGTTCAGGCAATGTATTCCTATGGGGAGAGAAGTCAATGCAAACTCTTTGAAGTAAACACCTTCTTTTAACTATTAAGGGTTAATGCCACAGGGTCAAGGTTAGGCTTGCACGGATCATTTGGACCATATTAACGTACCTGAGGTCGAATTTGCTTCTCACCCTAACGGTTCTCTCACTGTCACCCAAAAGCAAATGACGTTGTCCAGCAGGCTTAATTTTGGGCCTATTTTCTAATGGTCGCTGCGCTTATACCGAAGCTACGGTCATTTTATATCTCGTTGAACTTACGGCCTAGAGATTATGGTAATGCCATTGCCTGCTCTCTGTGTCTTTAAGCACCGCACTTTTTAACTCCATCCTTGCTGTGTGTGCGTGAACTTTTTCTTTTTTCTTTGACATCTGCAGAAGTGGGAGAAATGACTGATTGACAGTTTAGGAGGGTTACCTGGTCACACATATGAAGTTTTGGAGAGATGTGCCATTTCTGACCCTTCAAAACAGACAGTGTGACCTGGGTAAAGGGTTAAATAGTATGGGGGAAGTAGAAATAGGCACAGCCTTCTAAAATCACCACAGAGACCAGTAAATTTATGCACGATACCGACTTGCACTTTCAATAGTCATTTGTTTTTATCAATGAAAAACTCCAGTCATTGATTTAACCTCAATATGGCCTTCAATGGAAAAGAGTAGTAAATCGTCATTGAATGAACGCTAAACTGGCCTCAGAATATGGCCATTCTGATATAAATGATCAAATTCCTCAGATAAGACCGAAAAAGTGTCTGTAAACATCAGCAATCATCAGGGTAAGAGTGACAACAGGTCCACATGGAGGAAATCTTAACAAATGGCTTAGTGGGTATTTTCAACGCAATCGTGTTATATTTATTTTTAGGGTTTAACAAGGCAGCTCACCTGTGACCTGTGGCTTGACATTAGATGCGGCGACTTAGATTACCCTGCAGGCTATATTTTTGTTCTTCCCGCCAATACAATCCACTGACAACGACCGACGAAATTGTGCGTTCAGATGCTTTTTGTTATTCGCCTGTTTGTGGGCCGCCTGTGAAATTGCGCGATTCTTGCAATTCTCTTTCAGCCTCTCATCAACTAGCTGATTTTGCAGAATATTAAAAATACGATAGTTATTCACTACTCATATTAACTAGGTGTCATTTACATTACCTTAAGTCATTTATTTTTCAACTGGATTTTACAAAGGTGCATGACATGCAGGCGTTAAAAAGTTGTCAGGAGTGGGTTTCAAACCATGCTTATAGGGGAGTTTGCGACCTGAATGACTTAATGGTTATTTTCAATGCAATCGTGTTTTTACTTTTTCTTTTAGGGTTTAACAAGGTTTAGATGTGGCCAGTTCGATACCCTGCAGACTTTAAGAGTGTCTTCAGAATATGGCCATTTTGACATGAATTTAAAAATGCCTCAGATAGGACCAAAAAAGTGTCTGGAGCTATCCGTCAGGGTAAGAGTGACAACAGGTTTCCACATGTCAAATGGGGGAAATCTTAGGAAATGGCTTAATGGTTATTCATGAGAATCGTGTTGTTGTATTGTTGAGTGTATCATGGGATCTCACCTGAAATCTTTGGCTTGACTACAAACCTGTAACCTATGCTACTGTGGCCTATAGAGCTAGAAGGATGGATAACCAGGTGTGTAAAGGTGTGAGGTGGGATCCTATCCCAAATGGACAACTAATCCCTATGTACTTGTGGAGATCTGAGAGAATATGATTGGTATAAGAAACACGACTAAACTTCAACCTCCGGAGGGGTCAAGAAAATTCAATTTCGTTGTCGGCAGGATTCGAACCTGCGCAGGAAGATCCTAATGGATTTCTAGTCCATCGCCTTAACCACTCGGCCACGACAACAGGCTTGTCAGCAGTGAATGGGCCACCAGGCATAGCCTACAGAAAGTGATAATTTTACAACTGAAAGACAATGCAGTAACTCATTAACTCATTAAAATGAAGTGTTGCCCTCATTCATTTGTTATTAAGTACAGCTGTTTTCTTATTTTCCTTGATCTTTGCTCAGCTCCAGAAGGTTTGCATTTGAGAGTGTTTATTATAAATGGTTATTTCATCATCTCATGATTACTGCTAAGCAGCATGACTCCTGTGAGGCACTAAATATCTGTCAGAAGTGGGATTTGAACCCACGCCTCCATGGGAGACTGCGACCTGAACGCAGCGCCTTAGACCGCTCGGCCATCCTGACTACAGCACGGTACCTGGGTATCGGGTTAAATAGTATGGGGTGAAAGTAGAAATAGGCACAGCCTTCTAAAATCACCACAGAGACCAGTAAATTTATGCACGATACCGACTTGCACTTTCAATAGTCATTTGTTTTTATCAATGAAAAACTCCAGTCATTGATTTAACCTCAATATGGCCTTCAATGGAAAAGAGTAGTAAATCGTCATTGAATGAACGCTAAACTGGCCTCAGAATATGGCCATTCTGATATAAATGATCAAATTCCTCAGATAAGACCGAAAAAGTGTCTGTAAACATCAGCAATCATCAGGGTAAGAGTGACAACAGGTCCACATGGGGGAAATCTTAACAAATGGCTTAATGGGTATTTTCAACGCAATCGTGTTATTATTTATTTTTAGGGTTTAACAAGGCAGCTCACCTGTGACCTGTGGCTTGACATTAGATGCGGCGACTTCGATTACCCTGCAGATGATACTTTTGTTCTTCCCGCCAATACAATCCACTGACAACGACCGACGAGTTGTGCGTTCCGAGATGCTTTTTGTTATTCGCCTGTTTGTGGGCCGCCTGTGAAATTGCGCGATTCTTGCAATTCTCTTTCAGCCTCTCATCAACTAGCTGATTTTGCAGAATATTAAAAATACGATAGTTATTCACTACTCATATTAACTAGGTGTCATTTACATTACCTTAAGTCATTTATTTTTCAACTGGATTTTACAAAGGTGCATGACATGCAGGCGCTAAAAAGTTGTCAGGAGTGGGTTTCAAACCATGCTTATAGGGGAGTCTGCGACCTGAATGACTTAATGGTTATTTTCAATGCAATCGTGTTTTTACTTTTTCTTTTAGGGTTTAACAAGGTTTAGATGTGGCCAGTTCGATTACCCTGCAGACTTTAAGAGTGTCTTCAGAATATGGCCATTTTGACATGAATTTAAAAATGCCTCAGATAGGACCAAAAAAGTGTCTGGAGCTATCCGTCAGGGTAAGAGTGACAACAGGTTTCCACATGTCAAATGGGGGAAATCTTAGGAAATGGCTTAATGGTTATTCATGAGAATCGTGTTGTTGTATTGTTGAGTGTATCATGGGATCTCACCTGAAATCTTTGGCTTGACTACAAACCTGTAACCTATGCTACTGTGGCCTATAGAGCTAGAAGGATGGATAACCAGGTGTGTAAAGGTGTGAGGTGGGATCCTATCCCAAATGGACAACTAATCCCTATGTACTTGTGGAGATCTGAGAGAATATGATTGGTATAAGAAACACGACTAAACTTCAACCTCCGGAGGGGTCAAGAAAATTCAATTTCGTTGTCGGCAGGATTCGAACCTGCGCAGGAAGATCCTAATGGATTTCTAGTCCATCGCCTTAACCACTCGGCCACGACAACAGGCTTGTCAGCAGTGAATGGGCCACCAGGCATAGCCTACAGAAAGTGATAATTTTACAACTGAAAGACAATGCAGTAACTCATTAACTCATTGAAATGTTCCCTTCATTCATTTGTTATTAAGTACAGCTGTTTTCTTATTTTCCTTGATCTTTGCTCAGCTCCAGAAGGTTTGCATTTGAGAGTGTTTATTATAAATGGTTATTTCATCATCTCATTATTACTGCTAAGCAGCATGACTCCTGTGAGGCACTAAACATCTGTCAGAAGTGGGATTTGAACCCACGCCTCCATGGGAGACTGCGACCTGAACGCAGCGCCTTAGACCGCTCGGCCATCCTGACTACAGCACAGTACCTGGGTATCGGGTTAAATAGTATGGGGTGAAAGTAGAAATAGGCACAGCCTTCTAAAATCACCACAGAGACCAGTAAATTTATGCACGATACCGACTTGCACTTTCAATAGTCATTTGTTTTTATCAATGAAAAACTCCAGTCATTGATTTAACCTCAATATGGCCTTCAATGGAAAAGAGTAGTAAATCGTCATTGAATGAACGCTAAACTGGCCTCAGAATATGGCCATTCTGATATAAATGATCAAATTCCTCAGATAAGACCGAAAAAGTGTCTGTAAACATCAGCAATCATCAGGGTAAGAGTGACAACAGGTCCACATGGAGGAAATCTTAACAAATGGCTTAGTGGGTATTTTCAACGCAATCGTGTTATTATTTATTTTTAGGGTTTAACAAAGGCAGCTCACCTGTGACCTGTGGCTTGACATTAGATGCGGCGACTTCGATTACCCTGCAGGCTATATTTTTGTTCTTCCCGCCAATACAATCCACTGACAACGACCGACGAGTTGTGCGTTCCGAGATGCTTTTTGTTATTCGCCTGTTTGTGGGCCGCCTGTGAAATTGCGCGATTCTTGCAATTCTCTTTCAGCCTCTCATCAACTAGCTGTTTTTGCAGAATATTAAAAATACGATAGTTATTCACTACTCATATTAACTAGGTGTCATTTACATTACCTTAAGTCATTTATTTTTCAACTGGATTTTACAAAGGTGCATGACATGCAGGCGCTAAAAAGTTGTCAGGAGTGGGTTTCAAACCATGCTTATAGGGGAGTTTGCGACCTGAATGACTTAATGGTTATTTTCAATGCAATTGTGTTTTTACTTTTTCTTTTAGGGTTTAACAAGGTTTAGATGTGGCCAGTTCGATTACCCTGCAAAGAGTGTCTTCAGAATATGGCCATTTTGACATGAATTTAAAAATGCCTCAGATAGGACCAAAAAAGTGTCTGGAGCTATCCGTCAGGGTAAGAGTGACAACAGGTTTCCACATGTCAAATGGGGGAAATCTTAGGAAATGGCTTAATGGTTATTCATGAGAATCGTGTTGTTGTATTGTTGAGTGTATCATGGGATCTCACCTGAAATCTTTGGCTTGACTACAAACCTGTAACCTATGCTACTGTGGCCTATAGAGCTAGAAGGATGGATAACCAGGTGTGTAAAGGTGTGAGGTGGGATCCTATCCCAAATGGACAACTAATCCCTATGTACTTGTGGAGATCTGAGAGAATATGATTGGTATAAGAAACACGACTAAACTTCAACCTCCGGAGGGGTCAAGAAAATTCAATTTCGTTGTCGGCAGGATTCGAACCTGCGCAGGAAGATCCTAATGGATTTCTAGTCCATCGCCTTAACCACTCGGCCACGACAACAGGCTTGTCAGCAGTGAATGGGCCACCAGGCATAGCCTACAGAAAGTGATAATTTTACAACTGAAAGACAATGCAGTAACTCATTAACTCATTAAAATGAAGTGTTGCCCTCATTCATTTGTTATTAAGTACAGCTGTTTTCTTATTTTCCTTGATCTTTGCTCAGCTCCAGAAGGTTTGCATTTGAGAGTGTTTATTATAAATGGTTATTTCATCATCTCATTAGTACTGCTAAGCAGCATGACTCCTGTGAGGCACTAAACATCTGTCAGAAGTGGGATTTGAACCCACGCCTCCATGGGAGACTGCGACCTGAACGCAGCGCCTTAGACCGCTCGGCCATCCTGACTACAGCTCAGTACCTGGGTATCGGGTTAAATAGTATGGGGTGACAGTAGAAATAGAAATAGAGCACAGCCTTCTAAAATCACCACAGAGACCAGTAAATTTATGCACGATACGACTTGCACTTTCAACAGTCATTTGTTTTTATCAATGAAAAACTCCAGTCATTGATTTAACCTCAATCAATATGCCTTCAATGGAAAAGAGTAGTAAATCGTCATTGAATGAACGCTAAACTGGCCTCAGAATATGGCCATTCTGATATAAATGATCAAATTCCTCAGATAAGACCGAAAAAGTGTCTGTAAACATCAGCAATCATCAGGGTAAGAGTGACAACAGGTCCACATGGAGGAAATCTTAACAAATGGCTTAGTGGGTATTTTCAACGCAATCGTGTTATTATTTATTTTTAGGTTTAACAAGGCAGCTCACCTGTGACCTGTGGCTTGACATTAGATGCGGCGATTACCCTGCAGGCTATATTTTTGTTCTTCCCGCCCAGTACAATCCACTGATAACGACCGACGAGTTGTGCGTTCCGAGATGCTTTTTGTTATTCGCCTGTTTGTGGCTCGCCTGTTGAAATTGCGCGATTCTTGCAATTCTCTTTCAGCCTCTCATCAACTAGTGTTTTTGCAGAATACCAACAACGAATATGCTTTTTGTTATTCACTACTCATATTAACTGGGCAGGTGTCATTTACAATACCTTAAGTCATTTATTTTTCAACTGGATTTCACAAAGCTGCATTTTGCATGAATATTAAAAAGTACAGATAGTTATTCACTACTTTTAAACCATGGTAGGGGATTTACATTACCTTAAGTCATTTGGTTATTTTCAACTGGATTTTACAAAGTGCATGACATTTTCTTTTAGCGGTTTAACAAGGTTGTCAGATGTGGGTTTCAAACCATGCCCTGCAGTTTAAGAGAATGACTTAATGGTTATTTTCAGATGCATCGTGGCCATTTTTCTTTTAAAAATGCCTCAGATAGGACCAAAAGTGTCTGGATTACCGTCAGGGTAAGAGTGACAACAGGTTTCCAGAATGTCAAATGGGGGATTTTGACATGAATTTAAAAATGGCCAAAAGTGTCTGGAGCTTCCGTCAGGGTAAGATGTGACATTCATGTCAAATGGGGGAAATCTTAAAATGGCTTAATGGTTATTCATGAGAATCGTTTGTTGTATTGTTGAGTGTATCATGGGATCTCACCTGAAATCTTTGGCTTGACTACAAACCTGTAACCTATGCTACTGTGGCCTATAGAGCTAGAAGGATGGATAACCAGGTGTGTAAAGGTGTGAGGTGGGATCCTATCCCAAATGGACAACTAATCCCTATGTACTTGTGGAGATCTGAGATGATTGAATATGATTGGTATAAGAAACACGACTAAACTTCAACCTCCGGAGGGGTCAAGAAAATTCAATTTCGTTGTCGGCAGGATTCGAACCTGCGCAGGAAGATCCTAATGGATTTCTAGTCCATCGCCTTAACCACTCGGCCACGACAACAGGCTTGTCAGCAGTGAATGGGCCACCAGGCATAGCCAGAAAGTGATAATTTTACAACTGAAAGACAAGCCTAAGAGAAAGGTGGCAGGATCGCCTTAACCACCATCGTTACAAGTGGGCCACCAGGCATAGCCTATAATTTTACAACTGAAAGACAATGCAGTAACTCATTAACATGGAGTGTTGCCCTCATTCATTTGTTATTAAGTCAACTGTTGTTTTCTTATTTTCCTTGATCTTTGCTCAGCTCCAGAAGGTTTGCATTTGAGAGTGTTTATTATAAATGGTTATTTCATCATCTCATTATTACTGCTAAGCAGCATGACTCCTGTGAGGCACTAAACATCTGTCAGAAGTGGGATTTGAACCCACGCCTCCATGGGAGACTGCGACCTGAACGCAGCGCCTTAGACCGCTCGGCCATCCTGACTACAGCACAGTACCTGGGTATCGGGTTAAATAGTATGGGGTGAAAGTAGAAATAGGCACAGCCTTCTAAAATCACCACAGAGACCAGTAAATTTATGCACGATACCGACTTGCACTTTCAATAGTCATTTGTTTTTATCAATGAAAAACTCCAGTCATTGATTTAACCTCAATATGGCCTTCAATGGAAAAGAGTAGTAAATCGTCATTGAATGAACGCTAAACTGGCCTCAGAATATGGCCATTCTGATATAAATGATCAAATTCCTCAGATAAGACCGAAAAAGTGTCTGTAAACATCAGCAATCATCAGGGTAAGAGTGACAACAGGTCCACATGGAGGAAATCTTAACAAATGGCTTAAATTTTCAACGCAATCGTGTTATTATTTATTTTTAGGGTTTAACAAGGCAGCTCACCTGTGACCTGTGGCTTGACATTAGATGCGGCGACTTCGATTACCCTGCAGATGATACTTTTGTTCTTCCCGCCAATACAATCCACTGACAACGACCGACGAGTTGTGCGTTCCGAGATGCTTTTTGTTATTCGCCTGTTTGTGGGCCGCCTTTGAAATTGCGCGATTCTTGCAATTCTCTTTCAGCCTCTCATCAACTAGCTGTTTTTGCAGAATATTAAAAATACGATAGTTATTCACTACTCATATTAACCAGGTGTCATTTACATTACCTTAAGTCATTTATTTTTCAACTGGATTTTACAAAGGTGCATGACATGCAGGCGCTAAAAAGTTGTCAGGAGTGGGTTTCAAACCATGCCTATAGGGGAGTTTGCGACCTGAATGACTTAATGGTTATTTTCAATGCAATCGTGTTTTTACTTTTTCTTTTAGGGTTTAACAAGGTTTAGATGTGGCCAGTTCGATTACCCTGCAGACTTTAAGAGTGTCTTCAGAATATGGCCATTTTGACATGAATTTAAAAATGCCTCAGATAGGACCAAAAAAGTGTCTGGAGCTATCCGTCAGGGTAAGAGTGACAACAGGTTTCCACATGTCAAATGGGGGAAATCTTAGGAAATGGCTTAATGGTTATTCATGAGAATCGTGTTGTTGTATTGTTGAGTGTATCATGGGATCTCACCTGAAATCTTTGGCTTGACTACAAACCTGTAACCTATGCTACTGTGGCCTATAGAGCTAGAAGGATGGATAACCAGGTGTAAAGGTGTGAGGTGGGATCCTATCCCAAATGGACAACTAATCCCTATGTACTTGTGGAGATCTGAGAGAATATGATTGGTATAAGAAACACGACTAAACTTCAACCTCCGGAGGGGTCAAGAAAATTCAATTTCGTTGTCGGCAGGATTCGAACCTGCGCAGGAAGATCCTAATGGATTTCTAGTCCATCGCCTTAACCACTCGGCCACGACAACAGGCTTGTCAGCAGTGAATGGGCCACCAGGCATAGCCTACAGAAAGTGATAATTTTACAACTGAAAGACAATGCAGTAACTCATTAACATGGAAGTGTTGCCCTCATTCATTTGTTATTAAGTCAGCTGTTTTCTTATTTTCCTTGATCTTTGCTCAGCTCCAGAAGGTTTGCATTTGAGAGTGTTTATTATAAATGGTTATTTCATCATCTCATTATTACTGCTAAGCAGCATGACTCCTGTGAGGCACTAAACATCTGTCAGAAGTGGGATTGAACCCACGCCTCCATGGGAGACTGCGACCTGAACGCAGCGCCTTAGACCGCTCGGCCATCCTGACTACAGCACAGTACCTGGGTATCGGGTTAAATAGTATGGGGTGAAAGTAGAAATAGGCACAGCCTTCTAAAATCACCACAGAGACCAGTAAATTTATGCACGATACCGACTTGCACTTTCAATAGTCATTTGTTTTTATCAATGAAAAACTCCAGTCATTGATTTAACCTCAATATGGCCTTCAATGGAAAAGAGTAGTAAATCGTCATTGAATGAACGCTAAACTGGCCTCAGAATATGGCCATTCTGATATAAATGATCAAATTCCTCAGATAAGACCGAAAAAGTGTCTGTAAACATCAGCAATCATCAGGGTAAGAGTGACAACAGGTCCACATGGAGGAAATCTTAACAAATGGCTTAGCAACGCAATCGTGTTATTATTTATTTTTAGGGTTTAACAAGGCAGCTCACCTGTGACCTGTGGCTTGACATTAGATGCGGCGACTTCGATTACCCTGCAGGCTATATTTTTGTTCTTCCCGCCAATACAATCCACTGACAACGACCGACGAGTTGTGCGTTCCGAGATGCTTTTTGTTATTCGCCTGTTTGTGGGCCGCCTGTGAAATTGCGCGATTCTTGCAATTCTCTTTCAGCCTCTCATCAACTAGCTGTTTTTGCAGAATATTAAAAATACGATAGTTATTCACTACTCATATTAACTAGGTGTCATTTACATTACCTTAAGTCATTTATTTTTCAACTGGATTTTACAAAGGTGCATGACATGCAGGCGTTAAAAAGTTGTCAGGAGTGGGTTTCAAACCATGCTTATAGGGGAGTCTGCGACCTGAATGACTTAATGGTTATTTTCAATGCAATCGTGTTTTTACTTTTTCTTTTAGGGTTTAACAAGGTTTAGATGTGGCCAGTTCGATTACCCTGCAGACTTTAAGAGTGTCTTCAGAATATGGCCATTTTGACATGAATTTAAAAATGCCTCAGATAGGACCAAAAAAGTGTCTGGAGCTATCCGTCAGGGTAAGAGTGACAACAGGTTTCCACATGTCAAATGGGGGAAATCTTAGGAAATGGCTTAATGGTTATTCATGAGAATCGTGTTGTTGTATTGTTGAGTGTATCATGGGATCTCACCTGAAATCTTTGGCTTGACTACAAACCTGTAACCTATGCTACTGTGGCCTATAGAGCTAGAAGGATGGATAACCAGGTGTGTAAAGGTGTGATCCTATCCCAAATGGACAACTAATCCCTATGTACTTGTGGAGATCTGAGAGAATATGATTGGTATAAGAAACACGACTAAACTTCAACCTCCGGAGGGGTCAAGAAAATTCAATTTCGTTGTCGGCAGGATTCGAACCTGCGCAGGAAGATCCTAATGGATTTCTAGTCCATCGCCTTAACCACTCACTGGCCACGACAACAGGCTTGTCAGCAGTGAATGGGCCACCAGGCATAGCCTACAGAAAGTGATAATTTTACAACTGAAAGACAATGCAGTAACTCATTAACATGGAAGTGTTGCCCTCATTCATTTGTTATTAAACAGCTGTTTTCTTATTTTCCTTGATCTTTGCTCAGCTCCAGAAGGTTTGCATTTGAGAGTGTTTATTATAAATGGTTATTTCATCATCTCATTATTACTGCTAAGCAGCATGACTCCTGTGAGGCACTAAACATCTGTCAGAAGTGGGATTTGAACCCACGCCTCCATGGGAGACTGCGACCTGAACGCAGCGCCTTAGACCGCTCGGCCATCCTGACTACAGCACAGTACCTGGGTATCGGGTTAAATAGTATGGGGTGAAAGTAGAAATAGGCACAGCCTTCTAAAATCACCACAGAGACCAGTAAATTTATGCACGATACCGACTTGCACTTTCAATAGTCATTTGTTTTTATCAATGAAAAACTCCAGTCATTGATTTAACCTCAATATGGCCTTCAATGGAAAAGAGTAGTAAATCGTCATTGAATGAACGCTAAACTGGCCTCAGAATATGGCCATTCTGATATAAATGATCAAATTCCTCAGATAAGACCGAAAAAGTGTCTGTAAATATCAGCAATCATCAGGGTAAGAGTGACAACAGGTCCACATGGGGGAAATCTTAACAAATGGCTTAATGGGTATTTTCAACGCAATCGTGTTATTATTTATTTTTAGGGTTTAACAAGGCAGCTCACCTGTGACCGGTGGCTTGACATTAGATGCGGCGACTTCGATTACCCTGCAGATGATACTTTTGTTCTTCCCGCCAATACAATCCACTGACAACGACCGACGAGTTGTGCGTTCCGAGATGCTTTTTGTTATTCGCCTGTTTGTGGCCCGCCTTTGAAATTGCGCGATTCTTGCAATTCTCTTTCAGCCTCTCATCAACTAGCTGTTTTTGCAGAATATTAAAAATACGATAGTTATTCACTACTCATATTAACCAGGTGTCATTTACATTACCTTAAGTCATTTATTTTTCAACTGGATTTTACAAAGGTGCATGACATGCAGGCGCTAAAAAGTTGTCAGGAGTGGGTTTCAAACCATGCTTATAGGGGAGTCTGCGACCTGAATGACTTAATGGTTATTTTCAATGCAATCGTGTTTTTACTTTTTCTTTTAGGGTTTAACAAGGTTTAGATGTGGCCAGTTCGATTACCCTGCAGACTTTAAGAGTGTCTTCAGAATATGGCCATTTTGACATGAATTTAAAAATGCCTCAGATAGGACCAAAAAAGTGTCTGGAGCTATCCGTCAGGGTAAGAGTGACAACAGGTTTCCACATGTCAAATGGGGGAAATCTTAGGAAATGGCTTAATGGTTATTCATGAGAATCGTGTTGTTGTATTGTTGAGTGTATCATGGGATCTCACCTGAAATCTTTGGCTTGACTACAAACCTGTAACCTATGCTACTGTGGCCTATAGAGCTAGAAGGATGGATAACCAGGTGTGTAAAGGTGTGAGGTGGGATCCTATCCCAAATGGACAACTAATCCCTATGTACTTGTGGAGATCTGAGAGAATATGATTGGTATAAGAAACTGTCAATCTCTTCTGGGTGAAAGTGGAGGAGAGATGGACTTCACCATTACTTTTATTTATGAGAGGTATTGACATTTTGAATCCACCGAGTTGTCTGTCTAAACTACTGGCACACAGCTCAGACACCCATGCATACCCCACAAGACATGCCGCAAGAGGTCTCTTCACAGTCTCCATGTCCAGAACAGACTATGGGAGGCACACAGTACTACGTAGAACCATGACCACATGGAACTCTATTCCACATCAAGCAACTGACACAAGCAGTCAAATTAGATTAAAAAAAACCCTTATGGAAAAGCAACACAAACATTGGCACAGACACATGCATATATACACACACGATAACATACGCACTATACATGCACATGGATTTAGTACTGTAGATATGTGGTAGTGGTAGAGTAGGGGCCTGAGGGGACACAGTGTGTTGTGAAATCTGTGAATGTATTGCAATGTTTTAAAAATTGTATAAACTGCCTTAATTTTGCTGGACCCCAGGAAGAGTAGCTGCTGCTTTGGCAGCAGGCTAATGGGGATCCATAATAAATACCAAAAAAATAGAGATTGACGTCTTTAACCATCTATGAGATGATGCACCTACAGAGCCAAGAGAGTGAACAAGGCATATCAAGAAGCTAATTAAAATAATGATCATTACACAGGTGCACATGTCAGGTGGATGGAGTTTGGCCTCAAAAATGTGGAGTTTGTCACCAACACAATGCCACAGATGTCTTAAGTTGAGGGACCGTGCAGTTGGCATACTGACTGCAAGAATATCCACCAGAGCTGTTGCCAGATAATTTAATTTTTATTTCTCTACCAATGTCGTTTTAGATCATATGGCAGTATTTCGAACCAGCCTCACAACCGCAGACCATGTGTATGGCGTCGTGTGGGCGAGCGGTTTGCTGATATCAACGTTGTGAATCGAGTGCCCCATGGTGGCGGTGGGGGTATGGTATGGGCAGGCAGAAACTACGGACACAATTGCATTTTATTGATGCCAATTTGAATAGAGATAACATGACTAGATCCTGAGACCCATTTTCATGCCATTCATCCACCGCCATCACCTAATGTTTCAGTATGATAATGCACGGCCCCATGCCACAAGGATCTGTACACAATTCCTGGAAGCTGAAATTGTCAGTTCTTCGATGACCTGCATACTCACCAGACATGACACCCATTGAGGATGTTTGGAATGCTCTGGATCGACGTGTACTACAGCTTGTTCCAGCTCCCGCCAATATCCAGCAACTTCGCACAGCCATTGAAGAGGAGTGGGACAACATTCCACAGGTCACAATCAACAGCCTCATCAACTCAGGCAAATGGTGGCCACACCAGCTACTGAGTGATTTTTGTTTTCAATCACATCCCTACCTTTTTTAAAGGTATGTAAGCAACAGAAGCATATCTGTATTCCACGTGATGTGAAATCCATAGATTAAGGCCTACTGAATTTATTTAAATTGACTAATTTCCTTAAACTGTAACTCAGTAAAATCTTTAATAGTTGCATGTTCCGTTTATATTTTTGTTCAGTATACATTCCTAAAGAACAATGTACTTCTTCCGTACATTTTCTCTGACACCCACACGTATGATATATTTTGAATGCTTAGCAGGACAAGAAAATGGTCCAATTCACACACTTATCAAGAGAACATCCCTGGTCATGTGGACAAGGTCAGGACATGTTAGCACCAGGTATAAACGAGGCTATAATTTCCCCCAAGAACCCAGACAGAGACAGTCGGTCAGTAGAAAAATATGTTTATTACTAAAGTCAGTAGTACTTTTCCTGAACAAGGAGGTACCAGGACAAGCTGTTAAATTGATGCAACATCACACTGTCCTCTTCCCTGATCATTTTCACACACAACAAAAATGCTCCGGGGTGATATTTCCCCTAGGTACAGATCTAATATCAGATTCCCCTTCCCCAATTAATCTTAACCATAGGTGGGGAAATGCAAAACTGACCCAAGATCAGCGTCTAGGGGCAACTTCAACCTACATTGTGCCATTACAGTAGAAACAAATTGCGTAACTTATATTGCAAACCTTAGTGAATCAGATACTCATTACAACATACCATACCAATAAGTAGTGAATACCTTTATTGCATAGCATAGTGAACTTAAAAGTAAAAAAATAAAATCATGGTTTAATGCAGCTGGAAAAAAGGGCTTATTCAGGAGTGTAAAAGGTCCGGATAGAACAATATACAATAACCTTTGCACCCTACTGGATAAGTTGAGTATTGAGTAGCTTTTTATATCTACTTGCAAAATACAGTTCTGTAATTTACTTGAATTTAATGATGTACCAAAGCCAACAGCATAAATTGCGATAGAGAAAATACATTATAAATGGAGTCAATCATGCCTGTAATATGACCCAGGTTATCACTCCACCAACTACAGTGCATACCAATAGTGTAGGATCTGTGACATCCACCTGTATTGATCATATCTCCACTAATGCTGCAGAGCTTTGCTCCAAAAGCATTATCAGATCCCATTGGCTGTAGTGACCATAACATTGTGGCAATAACAAGGAACGTCAAAGTGCCAAAAGCTGAGTATAAAGAAATTGAAGAAATCATACAAAATGTTCTCTCAGGACTATTTTGTTGAAGATATAAAACATTTATGTTGGTCTGATGTGTATGAGGAAGTGAATCCAGATGCAGCACTGGAAATAAAATGATTCATGCCAATTGCTGACAAACATGCACCTATTAAGAAATTGCCTGTGAGAACTTTTAGGGCCCTCTGGATTGATGAACTGAAAAATGTTATGGTTTAAAGAAATTATGCAAAAAAAAGGTGTCTAACAAGTCAGAATGCTCAGCTGATGGGTTGAAACAAGTCAGAATGCTCAGCTGATAGGTTGAAACAAGTCAGAATGCTCAGCTGATAGGTTGAAACAAGTCAGAATGCTCAGCTGATAGGTTGAAACAAGTCAGAATGCTCAGCTGATAGGTTGAAACAAGTCAGAATGCTCAGCTGATAGGTTGAAACAAGTCAGAATGCTCAGCTGATAGGTTGAAACAAGTCAGAATGCTCAGCTGATAGGTTGAAACAAGTCAGAATGCTCAGCTGATGGGTTGAAACAAGTCAGAATGCTCAGCTGGTAGGTTGAAACAAGTCAGAATGCTCAGCTGATAGGTTGAAACAAGTCAGAATGCTCAGCTGATAGGTTGAAACAAGTCAGAATGCTCAGCTGATAGGTTGAAACAAGTCAGAATGCTCAGCTGATGGGTTGAAACAAGTCAGAATGCTCAGCTGGTAGGTTGAAACAAGTCAGAATGCTCAGCTGATAGGTTGAAACAAGTCAGAATGCTCAGCTGATAGGTTGAAACAAGTCAGAATGCTCAGCTGATTTGAAATGTTGTTGAAATGTTGTGTATTACCAAACCAAGATAAATTACAAAACACAATTGAAAGATTTTGGATGACCTAAAATGACATCATGGGCAAGAAACCCAATTAATATCCATCGATCACTTCGTTGATGGGTCGTTTATAACAAAGCCTTTCGATATTGCCAATAATTTCAATTACTATTTCACTAGTAAAGTGGAAAAACATCAACAGTTTAAATGACAACATTGAACAGTAAACCATAATACAATTTGTATTTATTTTTTAAATTAGTTAAATCTAATGAAAGAGAAGGTTTGCTGTTTTGAATTTGGTCAAGTTTGTGTGGGAGAAATGGAAAAGCTATTGTTATCCATCAATAATAAGCCTCCAGGTATAAACAACCTTGATGGGAAACTATTGAGAATGGTAGACTGTAATGACACCCCTATTTGCTGTATGTTTAACCAAAGCCTAAAGGAGTGTGTCCACATGCGTGGAAGGAAGCTAAAGTCATTCCACTGACTAAAAATAGTAAAGCCACCAAATCAGTTTGCTACCTGTTCTTAGTAAACTGATGGAGAGAAGGGCACTCAACTTGTACTGCACGGACTCAAATGACAGATGATTGGTTAAAAATAAATGGATAATAAGATAGTTGGAGCTGTATTATTAGATTTCAGTGCAGCCTTTGGTGTTACTGATCATAAATTGTTCATTAGGAAACACGCTAGCTATGGCTTTACATCACATGCTCGGAGAGTTAGTTATCCGATAGAACCCAGAGAGTGTTCTCCGATGCAAGCTTCTCTAACATCAGGGCTGTTGGCTTGGGCTGTTACACTTTTCTATTTTTACAAATGACTTGCCACTGGTTTTACGTAAAAGCTAGAATGACTATATATATGCAGGTGATTCCACACTCTATATGTCAGAACCCAAAACCAGTGAACTCACTGAAATTATAAATAAAGAGTTACAACTCCATTGTGGCGTAGCTGTCAAAGGTACTGCATCCCAGCGCAAGAGGCGTCACTAGAGTCCCTGGTTAGAATCCAGGCTGTATCACATCTGTCCAGGATTGGGAGTCGCACAGGGTGGCGCACAATTGTCCCAGCGTCGTCTGGGTTTGGCCACGGTGGGCCGTCATTGTAAATAAGCATTTGTTCTTAACTGACTTGCCTAGTTAAATAAATAAAAATGTATCCGAATGGAGGATTAATAATAAACTGGTCTTAAATACATCTAAAACTAAAAGCATTGTATTTGGTTCAAAACATTCTCTAAGACATAAACCCCAACTGGAGTTCAGTATAAACGGTGTGACCATTGAGCAAGTTGAGGAAGCTACAGTTGAAGTCGGAAGTTTACATACACCGAGGTTGTAGTCATTAAAACTCGTTTTTCAACCACATTTCTTGTTAACAAACTATAGTCTTGGCAAGTCGGCTAGGACATCTACTTTGTGAATGTCACAGATATTTTTTTCCAACAATTGTTTACAGATTATTTCACTTATAATTCCCTGTATCACAATTCCAGTGGGTCAGAAGTTTACAGAAAATGTCATGGCTTTAGAAGCTTCTGATAGGCTAATTGTCATCATTTGACTCAGTTGGAGGTGTACCTGTGGATGTATTTCAAGACCTACCTTCAAACTCAGTGAGTCTTTGCTTGACATCATGGGAAAATCAAAAGAAACCAGCCAAGATCTCAGAAAAAAAATTGTAGACCTCCACAAGTCTCATCATTGGGAGCAATTTCCAAATGCCTGAAGGTACCACATTCATCTGTACAAACAATAGTACGCAAGTACAAACACCATGGGACCGCTCAGGAAGGAGATGTTAACTTTGGTGCGAAAAGTGCAAATCAATCCCAGAACAGCAGCAAAGGACCTTGTGACGATGCTGGAGGAAAAGGGTACAAAGGTAGCTATACCCACAGTAAAACGAGTCCTATATTGACATAACCTGAAAGGCCACTCAGCAAGGAAGAAGCCACTGCTCCAAAAACCGCCATAAAAAAGCCAGACTACGGTTTGCAACTGCACATGGGGACACAGATTGTACTTTTTGAATGTCCTCTGGTCTGATGAAACAAAAATAGAACCGTTTGGCCATAATGACCATCACTATGTTTCGAGGAAAAAGGGGGAGGCTTGCAAGGCAAAGAACACCATCCCAAACATGATGCTGCCACCCCCGTGCTTCATGTTGTGGGGGTGCTTTGCTGCAGGAGGGACTGGTGCACTTCACAAAATAGATGGCATCATGAGGTTGGAAAATTACGTGGATATATTGAAGCAACAATTCAAGACATCAGTCTGAAAGTTAAAGCTTGGTTGCAAATGGGTCTTCCAAATGGACAATGACCCCATGCATACTTACAAAGTTGTGGCAAAATGGCTTAAGGACAACAAAGTCAAGGTAATGGAGTGGCCATCACAAACCCTGCCCTCAATCCTATAGAAAATGTGTGGCCAGAACTGAAAAAGCATGTCCGAGCAAGGAGGCCTACAAACCTGATTTAGTCACACCAGCTCTGTCAGGGGGAATGGGCCACAATCCATTCAATTTATTGTGGGAAGTTTGTGGAAGGCTACCTGAAAAGTTTGACCCAAGTTAAACAATTTAAAGGCAATGATACCAAATACTAATTGAGTATATGTAAACTTCTGACCCACTGGGAATGTGATGAAAGAAATAAAAGCTGAAATAAATCACTCTACTATTATTCTGCCATGTCACATTTTTTTACTAGCATTAAATGTCAGGAATTGTGAAAAACGTAGTTTAAATGTATTTGGCTAAGGTGTATGTAAACTTCCAACTTACTCCTAGATATAACGTTGGATGGTCAATTACCATGGTCAAGTCATATTGACAAAGTTCCTGTGAAGATGGGGAGGGGTATGTTTTGACACAAAAATCAACTGTACTAGTTCAGGCTCTGGTCTTGTCCAATCTTGATTACTGTCTGGTAACATGTTCAAGTGCAGCAAAGAAAGACCTAGCAAAGCTGCAGCTGGTTCAGAACAGAGCAGCACACCTTGCCCTTAGCTGCACATACAGAACTAAACTATCAACATCATGCATGCCAGTCTTTCCCGGTAGACAAGAGATTAACTGCTTCTCTTCTAGAGAAATGGGAAGTACTACTGTAATGAAAATTCCAGATAATCTGCATAATCAAATAACATTCAGCTCATAGACCCATACATACCCCACAAGACATGCCACCAGTGGTTTCTTCACAGTCCCCAAGTCCAAAACGAACTCGCGGCATGATCGCACGGAACTCCCTTCCATCTCAAATTACTCAAACAGCAAAATTACCTTAAAATGATTAAGCAACGGTTAAGGGAACGGCTAAGACTGAGGGGACACACAAATGTTTGTACTACTATTATCTATTTTTGTATTTTAAATTAGTTTGACTGTCCTTGTCCATCAGTGTATCAGTGTTTGTTGACCCCAGATAGAATAGCTGCTGCTTGGCAAAAGCTAATGGAGCTCGGAATAAAATCAATAACAAGTTGAATTATACCTGTCGGCTTTAAGTTAAGTGTTACATCAAGTTACGTTCATTCAACAATATTTCAGTGTTAAAGTATAAATAATTCACATGCTGGTCATAGCAGAAGAAATGTATGTCTCAAGAACATACAAGAAGAATACATTTTGAAAGTTTGTTTGAGATATCCTGAGAAATGAGAACTAGAGGACTACAACAGAAGTAAAACTGTACTGCAGTACAGTGGCTATAGAGAGTACACACCCAAATTACAATTTATTCCGAGACACCTGAAACCCCACCTCTTTAAGGAATACCTAGGATAGGATAAAGTAATCCTTCTCACCCCCTTAAAAGATTTAGATGCACTATTGTAAAGTGGCTGTTCCACTGGATGTCATAAGGTGAATGCACCAATTTGTAAGTTGCTCTGGATAAGAGCGTCTGCTAAATGACTTAAATGTAAATGTACACACTTTTCACTTGTTGTTGCCTTACAGCCTGCAATTCAGATTAGTTACTTATCATACATTTCCCACGGATCCTCACAGTGTGGTGTATACTGTCTATAGGGACTGTACAGTTTATTTTATGTGAACTAAGTGCTTTTAAAAATATACTTTAAAAAATATAAAACGCAACATGTAAAGTGTTGGTCTCATGTTTCATGAGCTGAAATAAAATTTCCCAGAAATTTTCAATTCGGACAAAAATAATTTCTCTCAAATTTTGTGCACAAATTTGTTTACATCCCTGTTAGTGAGATTTTCTCATTTGTCAAGATAATCCATCCACCTGAGGTGTGGCATATCAAGAAGCTGATTAAACAACATGATCATTACACAGCTGCACCTTATGCTGGGGACAATAAAAGGCGTTCTAAAATGTGCAGTTTTGTCACAGATGTCTCAAGTTGAGGGAGCATGCAACTCACATACTGACTGCAGGAATGTCCACCAGAGATGTGGCCAGAGAAATAAGCATAAGCGGTCTCCAACGTTATTTTACAGAATTTGGCAGTACATCCAACCGGCCTAAAAAACACAGACCATGTGTAACCACGTCAGCCCAGAACCTCCACATCCGGCTTTCTCACCTGCGGGAATTTCTGAGACGAGCCACCCGGACAGCTGATAAAACTGTGGGTTTGCACAACCAAAGGATTTCTGCACAAACTATCAGAAACCATCTCAGGGAAGCTCATCTGTGTGCTTGTCATTTTGACCTGACTGCAGTTCGGCGTCGTAACTGACTTCAGTGGGCAATCCTCACCGTCGATGGCCACTGGCACACTGCTCTTCATGTGGTTGAGAGGTTTGCTGTCAACATTGTGAACAGAGTGCCCCATGGTGGTGGTGGGGTTATGGTATGGGCAGGCATATGCTGCGGACAACGAACACAATTGCTTTTTAATCAATGGCAATTTGAACGCACAGATATACCCTGATCAGAACCTGAGGCTCATGGTGGCGGAAGAATGGCACCACAATTACCTCACATTTCAGCATGATAATGCAGTTCTTCCATGGCCTGCATACTCACCGAGCATGTTTGGGATGCTCTGGATTGACATGTACACAACAGCGTGTTCCAGTTCCCGCCAATATCCAGCAACTTCGCACAGCCATTGAAGAGGAGCGAGACAGCCTGATCAACTCACACCGGATACTGAATGGTTTTCTGATCCACACTTTTTTACGGTATCTATGACCAACCGATGCATATCTGTATTCCCAGTCATGTGAAATCCATAGATTAGGAACAAACAAAATTATTTAAATTGACTGATTACATTATATTAAGTGTAACTCAATAGAATCTTTGATATTGTTGCATGTTGCGTTTATATTTTTGTATCTACATGTTTATTAAGAATAAACGTCAAACAAATTAAAATGAAAACAAACAAAATCTTAATGTACCAGATCCGGTTGTTATTTCAAATCAAAAGTGCACTGCACTTTACGCTCGAGTTGACATCCACTGCGTTTACCGTGATCTCAATGCACTTTTGATTTAATCCTGGCCACAGCATAGCTAGATCTAGAGCAGCAGTGTGCAACACAGCTCCTCAAAGGACCAATTTACCTTGTCCCTGTCTTCTATGGACGGTTTATGGTGCTATTTCTATGTCATTATTAGGCCAGTGTTACATAGCCATTATGACAGAGGGTTGAAGTTAAATATTACCACTGGATCATGTTTATTAGGACACGCAACAACAAAAAATTGCAACGGAAAACAAATGTGTTTCTCTCATTGGACAAGACCGGGTAGTCCCCCCCAGTTTCACTTAATTTAAAAATGTTTTCTCCCTACTTAACACAAGCCTGGGTGGTATTCACGAGGCACCAAACGGAAGAAAACGGACTGACGCAAGGAACCTGGCCTTATCCATTAAGAAACACATGTTTTTCTCCGTAGCAAAACATGTAAAAGCATTTGCCATCATGTGCCCTAAGGAACCCAGCCCAGGTCAGGCCAAGTATTTTACATGGCCTTAGTCGTTGAGCAAGAGCAGCAATTGGGAGTCGTCATGGAAGCGCGTCGGTGTGTTTCTCTGAGCAGAAGACCAGCGTGGTCCCGCAGCGCTCGATGAGGGTAGGGGGCAAAGGTCATCTTTCACCTTCACAGGGGGTAGCTTGTTGTCCCTCAGGCTAACCTTCCTAGTCAGGGTCTGAGGGACCGGGAGAGGGGACACACACATAGCATTACGGCAGTGTTTCCCAGACCAGTTCTGGAATCAACCCAGTCCTAACTACTCCATGTATGCATGTTAAAATCCAGAACAAGCACACCAGATTATATTAGTCAACTAGCCTAATGATCATTACGCCCTTCATGAGTTGCATCCGTTGTTCTAGTGTTAAAAGAAAAATAAAAGCTCTTTAAATAATACAGAATCTCCCAGGGACCAGCGAGCTATGGAAGCAAATTAACGCTTGGGAACTGACTAAATCAGTGTTACCAAAACCATATCAGGCCCTGGCCAGCATCAACCAAGGGACCCAGAGGATGAGAAACACTGTCCTATGACAGTGTAAAAAGCCTTGTGGGTAGTCTCCCCCTGCGGCTCACCTGTCTAAGGTGCTGTACATAGAGTGCCTCAGGATCCTGAAGGTTCTTCTGTGGAACAGGAATGTGCCACCGCTGTAACTCGGCCAACATCTCGGCCACATCGAACAGAACGGCTGGATCCGCATGACTCCGGTTAATCAGCTCCACTAGACACTCTTTATAGTGTAAGCTAGGGAATCAAATTGAATCAAATGTAACCCCTTTTACATTAGCAGTTGTCACAAAGTGCTTTACAGTAAACCAAGCCTTAGACCCCACAGAGTAAGTAGAAGCACAGTGGCCAGTAGAAGCACAGTGGCCAGTAAAAAACTTGGTGTCTCTTACATGCAGTAGCCACTGTACTCTGGGAGAGTTGGTAGACCACAAGGCCCGTCTCCAGCCATCTCTCTGTGCTCCAGCACTGCACACACACCTGACAAATGGGAATAGAAATGTTTCAAAAACAACAGCAGCAATCACATTAACTGTGAATACTACAAGTAAGAGTAAATACATTTGAAGCAGCAACAATTATGATGAACAAAATTATTACAAAAAGATAGAAACAAATGATGTGAAACAAGCTTCAATCAGAAGCAGACTGAAGCATTTAACTATTACCGGTAGATTCGAACATAAATATTTGTAAAGTAAAACCCCTTGTTGGCTTGTAATTTACCTTGTGAATTTGTTCCTGTAGAGCCCACTTTGGATTTGACCATGCCAGCGAGGGACACTCCGTAAAGCTGGAAGAGGATGTATTGATAGTTTCGTTCAGATACATGATAAATTGCAATTCTCTCTCAGCACAAAGGTTAATGTTCTCCATCTTTCGTCAGAGATTATTATGGCAGATAGCATGATGGGTAAATTTACAGTTGAAGTCAGAAGTTTACATACACCTTAGCCAAATACATTTAAACTCAGTTTCACAATTCCTGACATTTAATCCTAGTTAAAATGCCCTGTTTAGGTTAGTCAGGATCACCACCTCAGTTTATGAATGTGAAATGTCAGAATAATAGTAGAGAGAATTATTTATTTCAGCTTTTATTTCTTTCATCACATTCCCAGTGGGTCAAAAGTTTACACACTCAATTAGTATTTGGTAGCATTGCCTTCAAATTGTTTAACTTGGGTCAAACCTTTCAGGTAGCCTTCCACAAGCTTCCCACAATAAGGGTAGCCTAGTGGTTAGTGTTGGACTAGTAACCGGAAGGTTGCAAGTTCAAATCCCCGAGCTGACAAGGTAGAAATCTGTCGTTCTGCCCCTGAACAGGCAGTTAAACCCACTGTTCCTAGGCTGTCATTGTAAATAAGAATTTGTTCTTAACTGACTTGCCTAGTTAAATAAAAGGTAAAAATAAATATAAGTTGGGTGAATTTTGGCCCATTCCTACTGACAGAGCTGGTGTAACTGAGTCAGGTTTGTAGGACTCCTTGGTCGCACACTTTTTCAGTTCTGCCTACACATTTTCTATATGATTGAGGTCAGGGCTTTGTGATGGCCACTCCAATACATTGACTTTGTTGTCCTTAAGCCATTTTGCCGCAACTTTGTAAGTATGCTTGGGGTCATTGTCCATTTGGAAGACCCATTTGCGACCAAGCTTTAACTTCCTGACTGATGTCTTGACATGTTGCTTCAATATATCCACATAATTTTCCATCCTCATGATGCCATCTATTTTTTGAAGTGCACCAGTCACTCCAGCATTAAAGCACACCCACAACATGATGCTGCCACCCCCGTGCTTCACGGTTGGGATGGTGTTCTTTGGCTTGCAAGAATCTCCCTTTTTCCTCCAAACATAACGATGGTCATTATGGCCAAACAGTTCTATTTTATCATCAGACCAGAGGACATTTCTCCAAAAAGTACAATCTTTGTCACCATGTGCAGTTGCAAACCGTAGTCTCACTTTATGGCGGTTTTGGAGCAGTGGCTTCTTCCTTGCTGAGCGGCCTTTCATATGTCGATATAGAACTTGTTTTACTGTGGATATAGATACTTTTGTGCCTGTTTCCTCCAGCATCTCCACAAGGTCCTTTACTGTTGTTCTGGGATTGATTTGCACTTTCGCACAAAAGTACGTTCATCTCTTGCGGTATGACGGCTGCGTGGTCCCATGGTGTTTATACTGGTATACTATTGTTTGTACAGATGTGGTACCTTCAGGCGTCTTGGCTGATATCTTTTGATTTTCCCATGATGTCAAGCAAAGAGGCACTGAGTTTGAAGGTAGGCCTGGAAATACATCCACAGGTACACCTCCAATTGACTCAAATAATGTCATATAGCCTCAGAAGCTATGACATAATTTTCTGGAATTTTCCAAGCTGTTTAAAGGCACAGTCGACTTAGTGAATGTAAACTTCTGACCGACTGGAATTGTGATACAGTGAATTCGAAGTTAAAACAATTGTTGGAAAAATGCATGCACAAAGTAGTGTCCTAACCGACTTGCCAAACCTATAGTTTGTTAACAAGAAATTTGTGGATTGGTTGAAAAACGAGTTATAATAGCTCCAACCTAATTGTATGTAAACTTCCGACTTCAACTGTAGGTAGTGTAGGATTGGTAGTGTAGGATACCTGAAGCAGCCTGTGTAGTCTGGGCACGTTCCAGTCCCTCAGGTGGTACAGGCAGTCCCTGGGGTGGTGGGCGTGTAACCCCTTGGACCCACACTCAGCTGAGAAGTCACACCCCTGAAGAAGTAATTTATTAGAGGGATAGTACATTTTTAGATCTAGAGTGTTGTTGCCTCATCCAGACAGTTTAAATGTTTTTTTTAATTGGTACGAATATGTATCTGAGAGCGTGGCTTTAAGCATGTTATAGGATTGCATTTCCTAGTTGTTCTGCTACTCATTTTGACTAGAGACTAGTGTGCCTGGGTTAAGAAAAAATTATAGACATAAGATAATACAACTTAAATCTACTTTGACTGGAATTCTCCTTTAAATGAATGCTAAAGTGTCAGCTCAGATTCAACTAGGAGACTTACCACGCCTAATTTGAAGGGCCTATTACAGCCGCCACAGAACTCGTGCTGGCATTGGGTGCATTTGAAATGGAGACAGCCTCCCTTGGAAAGGTAGAACACAAACTTGCATTTTGGACATTCTGAAACGAGACAAATAATATATGCAGTTAAATGTCTTTCTCACCGAGACAGAAATTCAAAATATTGCCATGTGAGTCATCCAATTTTGATTCAGGGACATAAGATGTTTAATCTGAACTAAACATAAAAAAAAGACTACATAACACCGTTACAATAATAATAGAAAAAGATGTCTTTAATAGTGACAACTCAATTACACAGTCGTGACACAAACTGTTATTCAGATAGGCTAACAGCTAGCAGACCTATACAACTGTGTGCATCATAAACCTGAGGGTTCAAATAAACCCTCTGTGTGTGTGGTGTGTGTGTACCTATTTTATTCCTGCTGAGGAGATTCTCCAGTTTTGCGGTCTGGTACTCTGGGTTATTGTGGAGTTGCCACTCTCTGAACTTCTCACAGGAAAGACCCTGGTGTTGTGGAGCCCACTGGTGTATCAAAAAGTTGTTAGAAGGTAGATACAAGGCTTTCCAACAATTTGAATGCGAGTGTACATAAATACATTACTTACTGCAGTCTTGCATTGGGAGCAGGTGCTCTTCCTACAACTAGGACAGTCCATTCTCAGCTGGTCAGCCTCGTGTAGAAGGCCAAAGGAGCACTAGAACATTGCACACAAACTGACATTCATAATCATTTACATACATTACATTTAAGTCATTTAGCAGACGCTCTTATCCAGAGCGACTTACAAATTGGTGCATTCACCTTATGACATCCAGTGGAACAGCCACTTTACAATAGTGCATCTAAATATTTTAAGGGGGGGGAGAAAAGCACCTCCAGTTGAAAGAACAAGGCCACTGTCTAAAGGTGCAACTTCACCAACATGTCTTATCTAGTGGGGTATTGAAGCTTAGATCTCAGGGTTTTGAATTGAAGGGGAGGGAACGAGGGTGAAAGAAATACGAGGAGAATGAGAGAGAGAGACACTATTAAAAACACAGAGGTGGAGACAAAGAAAAAGAGAGACGAAGAGACAAGCAGGAGAACCAGAACGATGAGTGAGATGTCTTACGTGGGCACACCAGCGGAAGTTAGGCATCTCCTGCAAGGCTCGGTCTCTCAGCTTCCTCTGGAACAACTCGTGGATCTGAGGATCTAGGTAGTGCCTGATCTGTCAAGAGAAAATAATGTAGATAGGACGGATGTTAAACTGTAAATTCCTGCATCTGGGCCTAGTAGACTTCACCTGTGCTTTTCTAGTTAAGACAGATTTTACATGATAGGAGGCTTTTTCTTTTTGAATACTGACAATTAAAAGTCAGAAGATTGTAAATATATCAACTTGTTAATGTATCACTGTCATCACCACTGTCATCACCACTGTCATCACCAGCGCGGTTTAAATAAAGCCAACACCCATTTGCACCTCTTCTTGCCTGCCTCCTTCTGAATAATGTGTCCTTACTGTTACAAGGTCCCTATTTTACAGAAGACAAAATTATATTAAAATTATTTGCAGTAGACGTAGGAGATGGCAGCTAGCTATTTGGAACCAGTTTAGTGTTGACATCCCCTTCCACTAACAAAACCGAATGTTAATGGAATTTTTAACCAAACATTTCAATTGAAACAGAGCTAGGTAGAAAGGTCCACCCTGTGGTAAGGTCTGAACACTACATCGAAGCAATGTCTACTACTACCGGGAAGCTACTGGCGCCTGACCTGTGTGTCCAGAAGGCTGAAGTAGTCCAAGGCCTCCTCCACGCCGCCCTGGCTCTGACGCACGTCGGGCTGGCCACACATGGGACACACCACATGGACGATGCTCTTCTCCTTGATGGCCTGGGAGAAGTAGGCCTTGAAGCAGCTCTCGCAGAAGGCACACAGGCAATGGGTCATAGTGATGATCTGTAGAGGGACATGGAGTGAGGGAGAGAGAAAGATTGAGAGGGGTGGAGCACGAGAGACATTTTACTCTTCTAAACCTCGTAGTGTGCTAAAACCTTGTTCCCACACAAACTCTGGTGGAATGTCTTGCAGGATGCCTTTTAAAAAATGTGCATGAGTAGATATCAAGTAAACAGCGGTGCAATCGGGAGCTGCCATATTCAAATAAAGACTGCAGGAGACTAGGGCAACCCTACTTTAACCTGCCCAACAATAGTGGACCAGTGATTACTTCAAAGAAGGCAGGCAAAGAAGGATCCATGTTGACAGTATTTGAATGGGGTCCCAGTCTCTCACCCACCTTGCTGAAGGACACCTGCTCGCGGCAGATGGGGCATTCATGGGACAGGTACTTGAGGGCCGAGGGAAGGTCCCGGCACGACTGTACCGCCTCCTCCACGTCGGCCTGGCTGAAGCTCCGCCCCTCAAGTGACAGCAGGCTATGGAAGATGGCCGCCTTGTCGCCGGAGACGCCGGGCGGCACGGTAATCTGACGAAAGAGAATTGCATATATATGAAGAGTGTAGAGTAGTACTTTAGAGTCCACTGTTGAAACGGAAGTTGCTCTTTTTGCAGTCTTTATTTTTTTTAACTCATGGAAGGCCCACACTTATACAATATGCACACAAACCGTGCAGCACACATGGACAGACGGACACATACAAACAGAAAAAAAAAAAGCCCACTCTTACCTGAGCACTGTTGACCCTCTTGAGCTGTATACGGAAAGGCCGCTCATTCACAGTAAAGATTCGGTCTGCCTGTAAGAGCACCTGCTCTGCATCTGAAAGCAGATCCAAAATAACAATAGAAAAACTATTTATCATTAGTGCCTTCTTGTTTCAGTCTATTTTCTTCCATTTGGTGCCTAATGAAAATTACCCTGATGTACTGTATATACACTCTCCCATACCATGTGCATAATATAAATTTAAAAAATTCTACAATATACATTTTCAGGCTGTAACTCCATGGTAGTGTTTGCATGTTACCCCTTCACATCTACAGTATATTCTCTCTCTTACCCCCCCAGCCCCTTTCTCACTCACCTCTGGGACTGCGGAAGCTGACCAGGGCCTGGTCGTGCTGGGTCGGGGGGTAAGGGTAGGTCACATCCAGCACCTCTCCCCCACCGTTGCTCCTGCGCTGGAAGTAGAGGGTGAGCTTGTTCTTCACCCGGCTGGGGGACTGGTCCGGTGGCAGCTGGCTCACCAGGATACGATGCTGGTTGTTCACTAGGGGCGTGACTGCAGTGGGGATTGGGGGGTGGTCACCACCACCTCGATCACCTCCATTGCCTTGCATCTGTCCTGAGGAGCGAGAATCGGTGGGCAGTTATTCACAAATGAATGGGAAAGATAAGCGTCATTTAATTTAATTATTTTATTCAGTGCCCTGCAAGAGCCGAAACACTTCTGGTTTTCATTCTGTGTAGACAAGTAACAAGTGTACTCTGTATGTATGTGTACAACATGTCGCAAATGTGTTCTCATACTGAGTTTGAGTCAGTGGAGATGTTATGCTCAAAATAAACTTGCAGACTGGCTAAAACATAAAGCTGGTACAGCCTCAGTGTTCAATGTAAATGCGTACCGGAAGTTGCTCAGAATGCTCAAAGTTTCCACTCCAGACCAAAAATTTGCCCAGTGAATTTGTTTTAGTTTCATGTTTCATAGTTTCAATCTACACTCTCAGAGTGGCTTACCAACAAAACCAATGGAGCAAATGCATCCCAAAACATTTTCACAAGCTATTGATTTCTATGATCCAGCCAGTAGCCAATATATGCTGCTCAATGTAGGACTTGAAAACATTACGTAGGGCTTGACGTTAAGCTTTTTAAATTGTTGTCCAAAAAAACAAACAAAAAAAGGTCAAACACAATGGGCCAAATAGGTGAATGAAATGTAGGCTACCCACCTGCCTATTGGCTTCTTAGCATAGTCAAGTCTCAGAATACAGCACTGCCCATTTAAAACAGACTAAATATTGGATAGTTAAATTTGGTTTGGCCTGTTGCTGATCTTTTTTTGATTCGAACACAAATCCCACATTAAGAGGGGAAAATTTGATTTGATAAAAAAAAAAAAAAATGGGCAAAAAGTTCAGTGAAGTTTATTCTTGTGCATTTTTTCTGTGCGGAACTCCTGGAGGAGCTGCAAAGCTGCGCATGAACAGCTTAGAGGGAATATTGACTGTAGGTGAATTGCTACACTCTGGTGTAGCTGAACACCTCAATACCTCTTGGTGAGCCGGCTGCCACCGAACCAGTCCCCCAGCCATGTGAATCAAACCTCAATTCATCAACTTTAACACTTTAGGGATTCAGTTTTCCACTCACCTCTTTCTTTAGTACCAAGCTGGTACACATTGACAACATTTTCCAGCTGTAGGCTCTTGAATAGGTTGTTCATGTCCTCAGAACTAACAGGAGTGTTATTTGGCGCTGTGGAATGAGAAAATGAAATGGCAGATAATCAAAGCACAAAATAATTTTCATTATGTATCACAATGCGATCAATACCAAACTTTAAATACACACAACTATGGCATGCTCACCATCAAACCTGCACTATGCAGCATTTTGTTAGTTTAGATATCCCCATGGCTTTACAAAAACACTACTTAGAGATACCAGATGTAGCTTAGTAGTACTTTCCTACAGTACCTTATTAGACTGGTTAAGACTAGCCCTGGACTAAGAAGAAATTCCAATAGAGAATCTACATTGAACATGCTTGATAGTGCAGGACTAGGCCTAATGTGTGCATTGGAAACCAGCACCAAATGTTTATATACTGGGTCCTACCAGAGGCAGTAGTGATGAAGGGGTTGGTGGAGGAGAATGGAAACTGGACTCCACCTGGCACTCCAAAGTTTATCCCCATATCCAGTAGCTCCTCTGTGTAGGACCGCCTCACACCAGTCGCAGACTCTCTGAGAGGCCCCGATTGGCTGGACTTTAAACTCTTGGGCGGAACTAGGAGAATTGATAATACACCGTTAGTGAGGAAATGAAAGCAAAAGGTTGACAATTTACTAGAAGTCATTATAAATTAGGGTGAGGGAAGAGCAGTGAGAAGGAGTAGAAGTGGGTTGGCCGGTTAGCTATTGATTGTGTAGAGGGCCTAAAATTAACAACCACCACCTGCCAAATGCAGGTAGATTTTGGCATTGGCTGGTAAGATGTCTATTTCACCAGCCACATTGGTGGGTGGTCAAGACTCCATAGTGCGAGCATTTCACTCACTTTTGTGAGAGAAAAAAACTTACGTGTAATCACATTTAATAGTAAAATAAATGCTGCAGTAGCTGTTTTCAAAGTATTTCTGCCATTTTGTTTCATAGCACAAAATAACTACTAATCCTATATAGCCAATTCCACTTTGCACTGCCTGGGGGCTGTGCTCACGTGAAGAGCTGAGTGAAACATACATTTTAAGAAGCGCTGCGCACAGGAATAAAACTTGGTCTAATTTACTTTAAACGAAAGTCTACTGAAACTTCGTCCTTGTTTCTTGGCTATTTATATAGTTTTGCTCACAAGCTAGGTTGTTTTTCTGTTTGAATTTCAACGGCTAGGGAAGACTAGACAAGCCTCTACAAATCACTCAATCACACAGGCACAAACATGACTGGAGTCGTGCTACCACGGTAACCTCCCACCCTTAATGGGGCAGGTGAACATTTGTCTCATCTATGATATTTTGGTAAAAAAAAAATGAAATTAAACAATATACCACATTAGTTCTTACTAGTAATACATTTATTGTTTTAGAAACATTACAAAAATTGCTCATCCGTTAATCTTTGTGTTTTGTTGGTGTAATTTCAGCGGTAAGTTTTTTTTGGGGGGGGGGGGGGGGGTTGGATCTTCCTGCCACTGTGGATGGTGGACCAAAAAGTAAATGTTATGCCCCGATTGTGGAAATACAGCTTACCTTTTCCATTTATTTTAGATTGTGGCAGATAGCTGGCTCTACAAAACAGATGGCCAGGGGATGTTGACTCACCTTGACATTAGACCCCTTTTTAAGTTTGAAAACATCTAACAAACATTTAAAAAGCAGGGAATGCATTTCTAAGATACGGTACAGAATTCGGAGACCACCCACCTATTGCTCTAGGTAGTGGCGTGGGGGACATTGAGGAGCGCCTGGCTCTCGGGGTAGAGCTGCTTGGTTGAGGCCAGCTAAGAGGGAGACACAATACAATACAAACTCAAAGCATGAAGGGTTACTAACAACTGAAAATGAAACAATTTCACTTTAAACAAAAAAGGCTTAAACAAATCAAAATATATTTTATATTCTTCAAAGTAGCAACCCTTTGCCTTGGTGAAAGCTTTGCACACTTTTGACATAGTCTAAACCAGCTTCATGATTTAGTACCTGAACTGTATTTCAATTAACAGGTGTGCCTTGTTAAAAAGTTAATTTGTGGAATTTATTTCCTTCTTAATGCATTTGAGCCAATCAGTTGTGTTGTGAAAAGGTAGGGGTGGTATACAGAAGACAGCCCTATTTGGTAAAATACCAAGACCATATTATGGCAAAAACAGCTCAAATTAGCAAAGAGAAACGACGGTCCGTCATTACTTTAATAAGACATTGAAGGTCAGTCAATGAGGAAAATGTTAAGAACATTGAACGTTTCTTCAACTGCAGTCGCAAAAACCATCAACCGTTATGATGAAACTGGCTCTCATGAGGACCGCCACAGGAAAGGAAGACCCAGAGTTACCTCTGCTGCAGAGGATGGATAGGTTCATTAGAGTTACCAGCCTCAGAAATTGCAGCCCCAAAAATGTTTCAGAGTTCAAGTAACTGACACATCTCAACATCAGCTGTTCAGAGGAGACCTCGTGAATCAAGCCTTCATGGTCAAATTGCTGCAAAGAAACCAAAACTAAAGGACACCAATAAGAAGAAGAGATTCTCCTGGGCCAAGAAACACGAGCAATGGACATTAGACCGGTGGAAATCTGTCCAAATGAGATGTTTGGTTCAAACCGCCGTGTCTTTGTGAGACGCAGAGTAGGTAAACGGATGATCTCCGCATGCGTAGTTCCCACCACGAAGCATGGAGGAGGTGTGATGGTCCTTTTCTGGTGACACTCACTGTGATTTATTTAGAATTCAAGGCACACTTAACAAGCATGGCTGCCACAGCGATACGCCTTCCCATCTGGGACTATGATCTGCTTTTCAACAGGACAATGACCCAACACACTTCCAGCCTGTGTTAGGGCTATTTGACCAAGAAGGAGAGTGATGAGTGCTGCATCAGATGACCTGGCTCCCACAATCACCCGACCTCAACCCAATTGAGATGGTTTGGGATGAGTTAAGCCGCAGAGTGAAGGAAAAGAAGCCAACAAGTGCTAAGAATTTGGGAACTCCTTCAAGACTGTTGGAAAAGCATTCCAGGTGAAGCTGGTTGAGAGAATGCCAAGAGTGTGCAAAGCATCAAGGCAAAAGGTGGCTAGTTTGAAGAAAATATATTTAGATGTTTAACACTTTTTTGGTTACTACATGATTCAATAAGTGTTAGTTTTGATGTCTTCACTATTATTCTAGAAAATATTAAAATTAAAGAAAAACCCTTGAATGTTTAATTGTCTTAACTTTTGACTGGTACTGTATACAGTGGCAAGAAAAAGTGTGTGAACCCTTCGGAAATACCTGGATTTCTGCATCAATTGGTCATAACATTTTATCTGATCTTCATCTAGGTCACAACAAACAGTCTGTTAAACTAATAACAAACAATTATACACGGTGTGTCTTTACCGAACATTTACAGTCCATGGTGGGAAAAGTATGTGAACGCTTGGATTTAATAACTGGTTGAACCTACTTTGGCAGCAATAACCTCAACCAAACGTTTTCTGTAGTTGTGGATCAGACCTGCACAACGGTTAGGAGGAATTTTGGACCACTCAGCTTTACAAAACTGTTTCAGTTCAGCAATGTTCTTTGGATGTCTGGTGTGAACTGCTCTCTTGAGGTCAAGCCACAACATCTCAAATCAGGTTGAGGTCAGGACTCTGATTGGGCCACTCCAGAAGTAAGTGTATTTTCTTCTGTTGAAGCCATTCTGTTGTTGATGATTTACTTCTGTGTTGTTGTCCTGTTGCATCACCCAACTTCTGTTGAGCTTAAATTGGCAGACAGATAGCCTTACATTCTCCTGCAAAATGTCTTGCTAAACTTGGAATTGATTTTTCTGTCGATGATAGCAAGCTGTCCAGGCCCTGAGGCAGCGAAGCTGCCCCAAACCCAATTCCTCCACCATACTTTACAGTTGAGATGAGGTTTTGATGTTGGTGTGCTGTGCCTTTTTTTTCTCCACACATAGTGTTGTGTGTTCCTTCCAAACAACTCAACTGTAGTTTCATCCGTCCACATAATATTTTGCCAGTAGCGCTGTGGAACATGCACTTTTGCAAACTTCAGGTGCACTTTTGCAGACTTCAGACGTGCAGCAATGTTTTTTTTGGACAGCAATGACTTCTTCTGTGGTGTCCTCCCATGAACACCATTCTTGTTTAATGTTTCGTAGACTCGTCAACAGAGATGTTAGCATGTTCCAGAGATTTCTGTGCTGAACTTTCTCCATTTATAGACAAAATGTCTTACCGTGGGCTGATGAACATTGAGGCTTTTAAAGATAGTTTTGTAACCCTTTCCAGCTTTATGCAAGTCAAACATTCTTAATCTTAGGTCTTTTGAGATCTCTTTTGTTCAAGGTATGGTTCACATCAGGCAATGCTTATTGTGAATAGCAAACTCACATTTTTTTTGTTTTTTTTATAGGGAAAGGCAGACCTAACCATCATCTCCAATCTAGTCTCATTGATTGGACTCCAGGTCAGCTGACTCTTGACTCCAAATAGCTTTGGAGAAGTAATTAGCCTAGAGGTACACATACTTTTTCCAACCGACACTGTGAATGTTTAAATGATGTATTCAATATGGACAATAATTTGTGTGTTATTAGTTTAAGCATATTATGTCTATTGTTGTGACTTGGATGAAGATCAGGTCAAATTTGATGACCAATTTATGCAGAAATCCAGGTAATTTCAAAGGGTTTGCATACTTTTCTTGCCACTGTATGTCCATTATTCAAGGAATGAGCACCCTTCTCAATTTACCTGCCAGGGTCCGAAGACTCTGCATATGCACTGGAGTGTGCTGTAGTAGGTAGCATCTGAACTCTGATTGGGTGCATGGCAAAGAGGGGCGTTTCCTTTTGAAATGCAGACCTCATTTCTGAGACGAGCAATGACAGGTTGGCCAGCCCCTGCCAATCAAAAGGTAGACTCAGTTCAAACAAACTAGAAAAGTAGATTGATTATGATGGTGCTAAAGTACCACCCCTCTTCATGCCCCTCCACTCAACCCATGCATGCTACACACACGGCCTCTCTCTCTCAATTTTCTAACCACTACTCTAACAATAAAATTAATTTTTAAAAAATCAACAAAACATTTACGAAGCACTATCAAAATCACATTGTTGTATTGTTGTCGACTTACGCTCTTCCAGTTGTTGAGGCAGTCGAGGAGCACCTGCCCACTGGCCTCAACATATGGGCACCTGGGGTTGATCAACATGGAGATGGAGGGACACACGTAGCACCGCGGCCGGCTCTGGGGGTGAGTCTCGTGGAGCCAGATGCACACTGGGATATTATATGTGTTACCTGCTTGGAGGATGAATTAGGGTCACTTCAATAGGAACTTACATAGGGAATGGTGAAAATGTTATCAATGAGGTACGAAAACTAGTTATTATTAGTATTATTATGATAGTGTGCTTACCGTCATGTGGAACTGGAATAGTACCAGCCAAATAAACTAACTTCTTCTTTTCCTTATTGGGGAAACCTGTGCTTGAAACATAAATATCATGTTAGCATTCTGCATAATTTAAGGCAGACACAGGACACTCAAGCTGGTCTGGTCCAGAAACAACCCTAGAGTGCAAAACAACAGTCATTTCAACAGTCTGCCCATACAGCAAACCTTTCTAATCCACGTCGCTGGTGACCTAAGGTGTCATGACCACTACAAAAATAGTGACACCAACGACACACCTAACAGTGACACAGGATCACCATAGGTTAGGTTAAATAAAAGACAAGTGGTGATACAGGTTTATAAGCTGTGGTCCTGTGTACTTACAGTAGTGGGTTCGATCCCGTCCACATGACTGTATATAAAAGCGTCTGCTAAATGGTCTCAGTAGAAGTCCACATACATACGCAGGTCTCCATAAGTCGCTGTAACATTCTTGATATCACTGACAACCTCAACAGGGAAGCTGTATTTACACTGAAAAGAATGAAAAGAGAGAGGGAGAGCGAACATGTAATCACTATTGGCACACTAGCCATTATCTTCTGTGTGTAATAGACAATAAAACAACGATCGATTCAATACACTCGTCCAGTTATTTTAGACATCAAGAGGCATGTGGATTTGTTTACTGACTGCAGTACTGTTTAGGCACTTCAACGCTGAGTGTGGCATTCCAATTATTGGTTAGTTAGCGAGCTACTTCATCCAAAGATGATCTATATATTCGCCTCTTCCTCTCTGCATCACCCCACGTTGACAGTACAGAGTACTAGAAACAATGACATTGTAAACCATGTTTTAGAAGGCAGAACACTCAAGAGGCAAAGCACAGCTGTAAAGCATTGGGAGTGGCTAACAAACCAAGCATTGCTTGCAAGCTAGCTCGTCAAACTGTGTTGTCAGTGAAGGGAAGCTATGAAGCTACCAATCAGCAATGTCTGGATAGTTGCACCTGTTCATTATAGTAGCCAGCTGGCAACTCCTCAATTTAAACACGATAGCAGATGGTAGCTAGCCTAGCTGAACATATTCCTGAAAGTGCAGCCTCAGATAAATGCATAACTGGCTAACTAAGCTAGTTAAATACCTTGTCACAAAGTAAAGTTAGCTAGCTAATGTTAGTAGTTGGCTAACTAACTTTTGCTTAGCCCTACAACGGTCGTCCTATGTAGTTTGTCAGAGATATGAGTATCTTTGCTTACGTTAGTGTTATGGTTAGCATATATAGCTAATTACAGTAGCTAACGTTAGCTATCAAGATAAACCAGTTAGCCTAGTTTCTGAATGATGTTGTTTATCTTCTTACCTCGGTCAGTGTTTCATATTCAAGGACTGCTGGGACCCTCGGCATCTTTTATAATTTAACCTTTCAATCTTATGTGGAATTATGAATCAACATTCAAAACTAGCTGTGACAACATCTGACATTCCCGACAGCTGCGATGAAATACACTAGGAAGTCGAAACGGGGAATTTGGACATCTCGACATCAGTCCGTTCAAACAACTGGGAACTGAGGAGAAAATGGAGTGTCCGACATGGAAAAATCGATTTGAACGGTCATCCAACGCGGAATTCCTACTCCGGGCTCGTCTTCTTCTTCTTCTTCGATGAGGCAGTTGGCATCCAATACATGTTGCATTACCGCCACCTACTAGACTGGAGTATAACTCCCTTAGACTTTGCTTGAAAAAATAAATAAAAATAATAATCAATCAATTACTCTACCATCTAACACTACACTCACAAAATAAATATATTAAAAAACATACTCCACTATTTAAATCTATTTCGTACTACTTCAGGCCAACAGCCTGAAAGGATGGGACACCACACCCTGTAATTCTTCTGATGGTAAGTTTTGCACACCCAAATACCTCTCTGCAGCTGCCACCACAACCTCTATTTGCTGCGACTTACATTCCATCCCTGCAGTACAGTTGATAACCATTGCTAGAAATGCCAAAAATTCAATCTTACTGAAACACATATCACTTGTTGGTGTATCCCTCTGTACTGGTACAGATCTACTACTAAATAAATATATATACTACTCACACCACTTATCTCAGGATCCCTCCCCCTTGACCCATCGTCCTCTACTTTCTTCGCTGCCTCAGCAAATAACATCTTCTTCACTACTCTAACGCTGGAAACCTCAACCTGCCTCACTCGCACGGGCCATTTCTGATCCCCAGCCCCATGGGCACCCCTACAATTAACACATACCACTACTTCCCCTAATGCTACTCCTTTGTCTCATGCCCTTCTTCACACAAATAACATTTGATTTGATTAGATTTGACTTCTCACACCTAGGAACCTCCCTCCTACACACTGCTGCCAACATGTCCCTAAGCTTGACACCTGTAACAACATAATAGCAGCACAAAAGCTCATACAAGATAACGTACAGTGCCTTGCAAAAGTATTCACCCCCTTGCCATTTTTCCTATTTTGTTGCATTACAACCTGTAATTTAAATTGATTTTTATTTGGATTTCATGTAATGGACATACACAAAACAGTCCAAATCAGTGAAGTGAAATTAAACAACTACTTGTTTTAAAAAAAAACTGAAAAGTGGTGGGTGTATATGTATTCACCCCTTTGCTATGAAGCCCCTAAAATAAGTTATGGTACAACTAATTACCTTCAGAAGTCACATAATTCGTTTTTAAAAAGTCTACCTGTGTGCAATCTAAGTGTCACATGATCTGTCACATGATCTCAGTATATGTAACACCTGTTATGAAAGGCCCCAGAGTCTACAACACCACTAAGAAAGTGGCACCGCCAAGAAACCAGCGCTTTGAAGACCAAGGAGCTCTCCAAACAGGTCAGGGACAAAGTTGTGGAGAAGTACAGATCAGGGTTGGGTTATAGAAAAATATCAGAAACTATGAACATCCCACGGAGCACCATTAAATCCATTATATAAAAAAAAGAAATATTATGGCACCACAACAAACCTGCCAAGAGAGGGCCACCCACCACAACTCACAGACCAGGCATGTAGGGTATTAATCAGAGTGACAACAAAGAGACCAAAGATAACCCTTTAGGAGCTTCAAAGCTCCACATCAGAGATTGGAGTATCTGTCCATTGGACCACTTTAAGCCGTACTCTCCACAGAGCCGGGCTTTACAGAAGAGTGGCCAGAAAAAAGCCATTGCTTAAAGAAAAAAAGAAGCAAACCCGTTAAGTGTTCGCCAAAAGGCATGTGGGAGAATCCCCAAACATATGGAAGAAGGTACTCTGGTCAGATGCAACTAAAATTGAGCTTTTTGGCCATCAATGAAAATGCTATGTCTAGCGCAAAACCTACACCTCTCATCACGCCGAGAACACCATCCCCACAGTGAAGCATGGTGGTGGCAGCATCATGTTGTGGGGGTGTTTTTCATCGGCATGGACTGGGAAACTGGTCCGAATTTAAGGAATGATGGATGGTGCTAAATACAGGGAAATTCTTGAGGGAAACCTGTTTCAGTCTACCAGAGATTTGAGACTGGGATGGAGGTTCACCTTCCAGCAGGACAATGACCCTAAGCATACTGGTGAAGTAACACTTGAGTGGTTTAAGGGGAAACATTTAAATGTCTTGGATTGTTTTGGCCTGGTCAATGTCCAAATCTCAATCCAATTGAGAATCTATCTGTTGTATGACTTAAAGATTGCTGTACACCAGTGGAACCCATCCAACTTGAAAGAGCTGGAGCAGTTGTCTTGAAGAATGGGCAAAAATCCCAGTGGCTAGATGTGCCAAGCTTATAGAGACATACCCCAAGAGCAAAAAGTGGCTCTACAAAGTATCGACTTTGAGGGGGATGAATAGTTATGCACGCTCAAGTCTTCTGTTTTTTGTCTTATTTCTTGTTTGTTTCACAATAAAAATATTTTGCATCTTCAAAGTGTAAATCAAATGATACAAACTCCCCAGAAATGCCAAGGGGGTAAATACTTTCTCAAGCGACTGTATATATCCTAACATCACTTTGTCGAGCAAAGACAACATCAAAACACAAAACAGACAATGACTCTTCTGTTTCTCCACTCACGCCACCCTGTTTGCATCCCACAAAAGGACAAGCATCACAAACACTGGGAATCTTCCCCTTCAGTTAGTCAGCTTCACATTTACTGCTACACCAGAAATCACCACATTTACTGCTACCCCGGTAATCACCACTTTCAATGGCACCCTTTTCTTGAGAGCAAAACAATTCACATCTCTTCCCTCCTTTCATTTAATATGGAGCGCCTGCTCACTCTGACCAGCAGAAATACAAACAATTATCACAAGAACACTTCTGGTTACCCTCACAGATTCCACAGCACCCAACTCTGTTTTCACCCTCCCTGAAACCACAAATGGATGAGCCCAAATGGCAAGGGTCCATTTTTTCCAAAAACTTCACTCCTACTGTCACAGGCTCATCTTTATTCTGAACCTCGGTGCAAGCCTCGGGCTCCGAGAGCTTCACCACACCTACCATCTCCGATACTCTGCCCTCATTCACTTCCATTTCTCCTCCTGTCTTCAGCTCACTCTGGCTTACACTTTCTACTATTCTTCTTTAACAAACCATCTCCCCTTTTCCTGACATTTTTAACCAACTCAAGCTCACCCTCTTCATCCCTCTCTCTCTTAGACCTCCACTGCCTCTCTTTTTCATTCCATTCCTGATTTGTATTCCAAGTACAAGTCTCCTTATGATAATACTGCACTTCTCCTGACATACATCTTGTTCTTGCCTTGTCAAGGGATGCCATTTAACCGGCTGTCACAATCTCAGTACAATCAACACAAACCCCTCGGGATGTAATGCTCACCAGTGCATCCCACTTTTAAAGCAGCTGCTATTCTTCTTAATCAATAGCTACCACAATGCTTTTCCATTTCAAACCAAGCTAACTTTATAGCTGCTAGCTAGCTCGCAGGCCGCTAGATAGCTAGCTTATTCTGGCTCGTATGGCTTTACTGGATCGGGTCCAACCATCAACCAAATACAAAATTAGGGGTATTTTAAATGATGACGTCTAGCTAGATAGTTAGCTAGCTAACTATAGCTACTGAAATGGATGATGTTATTTGCTTTGTTTTTTTGGGGAGACATTGTTTGCATCCATCAGCTAGCTAGATTTCTTTCTAACTAGCACTGTCCCTGTGCTTGGGGAAGTGTGTCTGCCTCGTGCGGCAACAGCAGGTGAGCTAGACAACTTTACAAGCATCATATAGTATACATTTACATTACATTTAAGTCATTTAGCAGACGCTCTTATCCAGAGCGACTTACAAATTGGTGCATTCACCTTATGACATCCAGTGGGACAGTCACTTAACAATAGTGCATCTAAAAACTTAGGGGGGGGGGTGAGAGGGATTACTTATCCTATCCTAGGTATTCCTTAAAGAGGTGGGGTTTCAGGTGTCTCCGGATTGACTCCGCTGTCCTGGCGTCGTGAGGGAGTTTGTTCCACCATTGGGGGGGCCAGGGCAGCGAACAGTTTTGACTGGGCTGAGCGGGAGCTGTACTTCCTCAGTGGTAGGGAGGCGAGCAGGCCAGAGGTGGATGAACGCAGTGCCCTTGTTTGGGTGTAGGGCCTGATCAGAGCCTGGAGGTACTGAGGTGCCGTTCCCCTCACAGCTCCGTAGGCAAGCACCATGGTCTTGTAGCGGATGCGAGCTTCAACTGGAAGCCAGTGGAGAGAACGGAGGAGCGGGGTGACGTGAGAGAACTTGGGAAGGTTGAACACCAGACGGGCTGCGGCGTTCTGGATGAGTTGAAGGGGTTTAATGGCACAGGCAGGGAGCCCAGCCAACAGCGAGTTGCAGTAATCCAGACGGGAGATGACAAGTGCCTGGATTAGGACCTGCGCCGCTTCCTGTGTGAGGCAGGGTCGTACTCTGCGGATGTTGTAGAGCATGAACCTACAGGAACGGGCCACCGCCTTGATGTTGGTTGAGAACGACAGGGTGTTGTCCAGGATCACGCCAAGGTTCTTGGCGCTCTGGGAGGAGGACACAATGGAGTTGTCAACCGTGATGGCGAGATCATGGAACGGGCAGTCCTTCCCGGGAGGAAGAGCAGCTCCGTCTTGCCGAGGTTCAGCTTGAGGTGGTGATCCGTCATCCACACTGATATGTCTGCCAGACATGCAGAGATGCGATTCGCCACCTGGTCATCAGAAGGGGAAAGGAGAAGATTAATTGTGTGTCGTCTGCATAGCAATGATAAGAGAGACCATGTGAGGTTATGACAGAGCCAAGTGACTTGGTGTATAGCGAGAATAGGAGAGGGCCAAGAACAGAGCCCTGGGGGACACCAGTGGTGAGAGCGCGTGGTGAGGAGACAGATTCTCGCCACGCCACCTGGTAGGAGCGACCTGTCAGGTAGGACGCAATCCAAGCGTGGGCCGCGCCGGAGATGCCCAACTCGGAGAGGGTGGAGAGGAGGATCTGATGGTTCACAGTATCAAAGGCAGCCGACAGATCTAGAAGGATGAGAGCAGAGGAGAGAGAGTTAGCTTTAGCAGTGCGGAGCGCCTCCGTGATACAGAGGAGAGCAGTCTCAGTTGAATGACTAGTCTTGAAACCTGACTGATTTGGATCAAGAAGGTCATTCAGAGAGAGATAGCGGGAGAGCTGGCCAAGGACGGCACGTTCAAGAGTTTTGGAGAGAAAAGAAAGAAGGGATACTGGTCTGTAATTGTTGACATCGGAGGGATCGAGTGTAGGTTTTTTCAGAAGGGGTGCAACTCTCGCTCTCTTGAAGACGGAAGGGACGTAGCCAGCGGTCAGGGATGAGTTGATGAGCGAGGTGAGGTAAGGGAGAAGGTCTCCGGAAATGGTCTGGAGAAGAGAGGAGGGGATAGGGTCAAGCGGGCAGGTTGTTGGGCGGCCGGCCGTCACAAGACGCGAGATTTCATCTGGAGAGAGAGGGGAGAAAGAGGTCAGAGCACAGGGTAGGGCAGTGTGAGCAGAACCAGCGGTGTCGTTTGACTTAGCAAACGAGGATCGGATGTCGTCGACCTTCTTTTCAAAATGGTTGACGAAGTCATCTGCAGAGAGGGAGGAGGGGGGGGGAGGGGGCGGAGGATTCAGGAGGGAGGAGAAGGTGGCAAAGAGCTTCCTAGGGTTAGAGGCAGATGCTTGGAATTTAGCGTGGTAGAAAGTGGCTTTAGCAGCAGAGACAGACGAGGAAAATGTAGAGAGGAGGGAATGAAAGGATGCCAGGTCCGCAGGGAGGCGAGTTTTCCTCCATTTCCGCTCGGCTGCCCGGAGCCCTGTTCTGTGAGCTCGCAATGAGTCATCGAGCCACGGAGCGGGAGGGGAGGACCGAGCCGGCCTGGAGGATAGGGGACATAGAGAGTCAAGGGATGCAGAGAGGGAGGAGAGGAGGGTTGAGGAGGCAGAATCAGGAGATAGGTGGGAGAAGGTTTGAGCGGAGGGAAGAGATGATAGGATGGAAGAGGAGAGAGTAGCGGGGGAGAGAGAGCGAAGGTTGGGACGGCGCGATACCATCCGAGTAGGGGCAGTGTGGGAGGTGTTGGATGAGAGCGAGAGGGAAAAGGATACAAGGCAGTGGTCGGAGACTTGGAGGGGAGTTGCAATGAGGTTAGTGGAGGAACAGCATCTAGTAAAGATGAGGTCGAGCGTATTGCCTGCCTTGTGAGTAGGGGGGGAAGGTGAGAGGGTGAGGTCAAAAGAGGAGAGGAGTGGAAAGAAGGAGGCAGAGAGGAAAGAGTTAAAGGTAGACGTGGGGAGGTTAAAGTCGCCCAGAACTGTGAGAGGTGAGCCGTCCTCAGGAAAGGAGCTTATCAAGGCATCAAGCTCATTGATGAACTCTCCGAGGGAACCTGGAGGGCGATAAATGATAAGGATGTTAAGCTTGAAAGGGCTAGTAACTGTGACAGCATGGAATTCAAAGGAGGCGATAGACAGATGGGTAAGGGGAGAAAGAGAGAATGACCACTTGGGAGAGATGAGGATCCCGGTGCCACCACCCCGCTGACCAGACGCTCTCGGGGTGTGCGAGAACACGTGGGCGGACGAAGAGAGAGCAGTAGGAGTAGCAGTGTTGTCTGTGGTGATCCATGTTTCCGTCAGTGCCAAGAAGTCGAGGGACTGGAGGGAGGCATAGGCTGAGATGAACTCTGCCTTGTTGACCGCAGATTGGCAGTTCCAGAGGCTACCGGAGACCTGGAACTCCACGTGGGTCGTGCGCGCTGGGACCACCAGAGTAGGGTGGCCGCGGCCACGCGGTGAGGAGCGTTTGTATGGTCTGTGCAGAGAGGAGAGAACAGGGATAAACAGACACATAGTTGACAGGCTACAGAAGAGGCTACGCTAATGCAAAGGAGATTGGAATGACAAGTGGACTACACGTCTCGAATGTTCAGAAAGTTAAGCTACGTAGCAAGAATCTTATTGACTAAAATGATTAAAATGATACAGTACTGCTGAAGTAGGCCAGCTGGCAGTGGGTGCGTTGTTGACACTACACTAATCAAGTCGTTCCGTTGAGTGTAATAGTTTCTGCAGTGTTGCTATTCGGGGGCTAGCTGGCTAGCTAGCAAAGTTGTTTACGTTACGTTGCGTTAAAAGAACGACAATAGCTGGCTAGAAAATCGCTCTAGACTACACAATTATCTTTGATACAAAGACGTCTATGTAGCTAGCTACGATCAAACAAATCAAACCGTTGTACTGTAATGAAATGAAGTGAAAATGTGATACTACCTGTGAATGCGACCGGGTAGTTGAGTTCTATACAGAAGACGTTGGCTAGCTGTTGGCTAGCTAGCAGAGTCACCTACGTTAAGGACGACAAATAGCTGGCTAGCTAACCTCGGTAAATTAAGATAATCACTCTAAGACTACACACTCTAAACCTAAACAACACAATTATTTTTGGTTACCTACAGTACCAGTCAAATGTTTGGACACACCTTCTCATTCAAGGGTTTTCCTTTATTTTGACTATTTTCTACATTGTAGAATAATAGTGAAGACATCAAAACTATGAAATAACACATATGGAATCATGTAGTAACCAAAAAAGTGTTAAACAAATCAAATATATTTTATATTTGAGATTCTTCAAAGTAGCCACCCTTTGCACACTCTTGGCATTCCTTCAACCAGCTTCACCTTTCCAACAGTCTTAAAGGAGTTCCCACATATGCTGAACACTTGTTGGCTGCTTTTCCTTCACTATGCCGTCCAACTGTGAAATGCTGTGACATATGACATACAAGCAGGGTGTCAGGTCAAAATCTTCTCAGCATGAAATAGTTCCCAGTCGTTCTGATTGTGTTCTGATTGTGACATAATGCTGTAAAATTTCTCCCAATTCAATAATTGCACAAGCATCTCTTTATGTGCGTGGCTGAGCTCTTGTCGATGTTTCTCTGTTGTTCTGATGTTCCTCAACCTCAAAAAACTGTTCTGTGGGCATGTGAATTTGCTTCACACATCCGTCAGTCAATGGTGGCCAGGAGTATTGAGCCTGACCAATCAGAATCTTATTGAGGTGTGAGGTTATCATATAAATACACATATAAATACACAATATAAATACCCTGACTCGCTCGTCAAAGGGCTGATGATTGATATGAGGAGAGATTTTTTTTGTGATGGCAAAGACATGGGCGCAATGTTTTCGAATGACAGTGCATATATTTAATTGTTAGTTAATTAGTTAGCTAGCTATACAAACAAGTTAGAACTGCACACCTCTGAGAACAAGCCACCTCGACCAGTTTACAGCTAATTATACTGGTTAGCTAAATCAAGGGGTGTGAGAGAAACATCTGCAAGAGCTTTGCCATCCACACAGACCCATGTACAATTATTGACTGGGAACATTTTCTCTCAGTGACATTTTCTACAACATGATGTCACAATCACAACACAATCAGAACGATTGGGACATTTTTCACGCTGGGACATTCTTTACATGACATAGGGTGGTGTCTTGTTTTGCACGCTTTGTACAAAATAATAAAATGCAGTACAACAGAATCTTTATTAAACAAAGCTCTTTATTAGCTAGCTATAACTCGTATGTTAATGTGTCTCCGGCCATGATCAACTGAAATTACTTCACGACCTGGTTGGTCTTAACCAATCATAGCGCAGTATGACATGACGGTAGAATGCAACCAACTACAATTCAATATGTTGACACATGAATATTGCAGGCAGTTCCGGGCATAAGCTACCTAAGCAGTCCCTTAGTCCCCCAGCTGCTAGCGGCCCCCCAAAATATATATATATTTGTCGAGGGTCTCAACTTAATATTGACAGTAAGAATAGTAGAATACACCAGGTGCAATTTCGAAATTTGGTTATGCATCAGCAGTTTTTCTCTTGTTATGTCAGTCAATGACAGTCACTCAGTCAGCTTTGTCAGCTACCAATTTGTAGATTTTTAGATCTAGCCACCTATCTAAACTAGTAGCAATCATGGCCGAATACCGACTGGATACGGAGGGTACCCGTCCAGGGGCCCTGACATCTATGGGGCCCTTATTGATTTTGTTAGTCATTCTCACTCAGATATCATATTAACAAGTCATTACAAAATGTGTAGAATTGCAGAAAATTAGCTTTAAAACTGCAAAAAAGTCTCGCCACCCCATAGCAAAATTTGTTGAATTGCATGAAATGTGTTTTAAAATTTCACAATTTTCTCTCCTCCCCATGGTAAAATTTGGAGAATTGCAGAAAACTTGCTTTAAAAGGTCCAATGCAACTGTTTTTCTCAATATCAATTAATTTCTAGGTAACAATTAAATACCTTATTGTGAATGTTTCAAATGAAAATGGCAAACAAATAAATATAGATTCTTAGTAAAGAACAATTTCTCAAGCAAGAATTACACTAGGACTGTCTTGGAGTCTGAGTGGGAAGGGGAAAACTGATAATTTTCTGTTATTGGCAGAGAGGTTTTGGAACTCTTATTTGACTATTAACTAATTTACAGCATGGTGATGTCACCATAAAAGGCTAAAACTCCATCCCACCAAACAGGCTGAAATTTCAGGTGGTCTTTTCAAACAGCTCTTACACGTAAAGTTCTCAATTTCACAGTATTATTCCAACTTCTAATACATATAAAACATAGATAAATCTTATTTTTGACTGGGCTTTTACAACGGCAACATTTTCTCTACGCCCCATGGAAAATATGTAAATGAACTTTAGAACTTAAAATTCTCTCCATTCCCAAAAGGCTAGAGCCCGCTCTGCATACAGAGTGATAGTGAAATCAATGTGTAAAAACCAAAAATTATGAACTTGTGACTTGCAGTCATATTCACGTCCTAATTGACGCATCAAATAAATAGGGTTGAAACCCAAAGACCCAAACATTCCATATACAAACATGGGATGCTGGCCTTCTAGGCAGAGTTGCAAAGAAAAAGCCATATCTCAGACTGGCCAATAAAAATAAAAGATTAAGATGGGCAAAAAAACACAGACACTGGACAGAGTAACTATGCCTAGAAGGCCAGCATCCCGGAGTCACCTCATCACTGTTGACTTTGAGACTGGTGTTTTGTGGGTACTATTAAATGTTGAGAACTTGTGAGGCGTCTGTTTCTCAAACTAGATACTCTAATGTACTTGTTCTCTTGCCCAATTATTACATTTAAATTTCTCTCTTTATCATCAATAACGTACCTGAAAAAGGGGAGAAATAATCACGAGATACGGTATTGTTTCCTCAATGAGACATTTTAGTGCAATGAGGAAAGATAGCGGTTTCCCCGGGAACTTGGGTGGAGACCAGAGCAATCGATTTTAGGCTCATTGATTAAGAGCATTTAGTAGATCACAGATTAACATTTTTACCCTTCCATTTGGCACCACAAAATAAAGTAATCAATATAACGTTTACACATTCCTCTTACAATTCGTACCCCTTGTGCGCTTGATGGATTTTTTACTTTTTAACACAATTATATGAATGTTATCAATCTCTATCAACTAATACTGAATGCATTATCTTTTTAACCTTAGATGTTTTAAGATCCTCACATACTGTGCACTTACTAATACTTTTTAATGTATAACAGGCTATGAGTATTTCCTTTAACTTCTTGCGTCGAGCCATCCCGGATCTGGGATCGTGACTACAGCCTCACGTCCATTACCATAACGCAACGTTAACTATTAATGAAAATCGCAATTGAAATGAAATCAATATGCTAGCTCTCAAGCTTAGCCTTTTGTTAACAACACTGTCATCTCAGATGTTCAAAATATGCTTCTCAACCATAGCAAAATAAGCATTTGTGTAACAGTATTGATAGCTAGCGTAGCATTTAGCGTTAGCATTCAGCAGGCAATATTTTCCAGAAAAGCATTCAAATAAAATCATTTACCTTTGAAGAACTTCGGATGTTTTCAATGAGGAGACTCTCAGTTAGATAGAAAATGTTCAGTTTTTCCTGAAAGATTATTTGTTTTGGAGAAATCGCTCCGTTTTCTGTGTCACGTTTGGCTACCAAAAAAAAAACGAAAATTCAGTCATCAAAACGCCAAACTTTTTTCCAAATTAACTCCATAATATCTACTGAAACATGGTAAACGTTGTTTAGAATCAATCCTCAAGGTGTTGTTCATATATCTCTTCGATGATCTATCGTTCCTGGAAGTATCCTCTCTCCCCTGAATCACATGGCTGAATGCGTGCAGCTGAAGATTACGCAGCAATCTCGACAAAGGACACCGGGCAGACACCTGGATAAATGTAGTCTCTTATGGCCAATCTTCCAATGATATGCCTACAAATACGTCACAATGCTGCAGACACCCTGGGCAAACGGCAGAACGTGTAGGCTCGTTCAGGGCGCATTCACAGCCATATAAGGAGACAATGGAAAACAGAGCCTCAAAAATTCAGCTCATTTCCTGTTTGAAGTTTCATATTGGTTTCGCCTGTAGCATCAGTTCTGTGGCACTCACAGATAATATCTTTGCAGTTTTGGAAACGTCAGAGAGTTTTCTTTCCAAAGCTGTCAATTATATGCATAGTCGAGCATCTTTTTGTGACAAAATATTGCGCTTAAAACGGGCCCGTTTTTTAAAATCCAATAATGAAATAGCGCCCCCATAGCTTCAACAGGTTAACCTGTCACAGAGGCAAATGTATTCCTTGTGAGAAGAGGACATGCACAGAATTTCAAGACTCTCAGTCGGGGACGGGCCACAAAGACCTTGGATCATTATTATATTTTCTGTGATTATATCTACTGTGTAGTTTATTTTCTTTTTTTATAGATGCACTTTTCAATGAAGGAAGACAGCAGCTGATTGACCCATTGACTGTACAGGGTGAACCATTAATAGTTTCTCAAAAAAACGTTTCTCAAAAGATCCAAATAATTCAGGTAGCTAACTTTACACAGAACCACTGGGACCATGCAAAAAATAAATATTGTATGTGTTACTGTAATTCAGCATTTAGCTGCCATTGTACACATGAAATGAAATAAACCATTATCATCATCATTAAATCTTGGAGCTCTCTTTGCCATCTACGCTCGAGACTAGTTGGGTCGCTTGAGTCCTTTGGGACTCACTGGACATAGCCAGATAGCTAACATTAAATAGCTAGCTTAGCTAACTGTGACTCTTAGCTGGCGCTTTCTTGCCTAGTCTTAGCTAGACTACTGATGTTTTACAAACAAAAACACGAGCTAGCTCAATTAGCTACCTAATATCACATAGGCTAGACCCTAAACGTATTGACTTAGCTAGCTACCTTTGCTCTAACAGTTAGCTAAGAAAGCTAGCTAACATTAGCATTAGCTGACATTAATGGAGAAACTTTGACAACAACCATGACCAGTCCAAAAATGTAGCTAGCTACAATGTCACCAACTAATTAGCTACTGCAACGTAATACACTACTACAAATACAAGTGGTGATCGATAATGTTGAGGGGTCAAAAGTTACCTGGGAGTGTGTTAGTAAGTTAGAATGAACTTTTCACCTCACTTTGTCCCGGTCGAGAGGAGGGGATTCTGTTAAAGCAATGAAATGACGTCATGATCTGTATATAAACTATTCTTTGTGGTTAAGTGGGAGCGCGCTCCGAGAATAAATTCTGTTACCTATTATTGAAAGACTGGTCTGCGTCTATTTTATGCAAACAAGAATCTTACAAATTCTCATAAAATAGATGAAGGATTTTCAATTAATGAAAGCACATTGGCATAATTAAATTACATTAACAGTTGGAAAGTCAGGCGCCGAGGCAGGCTCAAACTACAAGGTAGACAGCTAGAGCAGCAGAGGCCACTTCACACATAGGTTCCTTTATAGGTAATACAAGCTCCCTATTAAGGATGCTTCTGAAGTCATTGATGTTGGCAATTGACAATACAATAAGCTGCTTTTTGCTATGTTGAATATTACAATCACAGATTTGTAAAACAGACAGGAAATAGTAGCCTATTGTTGACTTGGTGATGTCTCAATCTTGAATTAAACTTTGTCTATGTTCAGGTTCAGCTAACATTTGAGAACATCCCTGGTCATCCGTACTGCCTTTAATCTGGCGGACCCACTAAACACCAATTATTGTAAATTATTTCTGAGTGTGGGCGTGTGCCCCTACTTTTGATACTTAAGTATATTTAAAAACCAAAAACTTTCACTTTTACTTAAATCATTTTCTATTAAGGTATCTTTACTTTTACTCAAGTATGACACATTTATCCACAACTGGTCGTGCACTGCTTTTGACCAGTACCCATATTGGTCTGTGGTCAAAAGTAGTGCACAATAGGGTGCCATTTGGGATGCAATCAGGTATAGAGGGAGAGTTCTGGAGGAGTTTTCAGAGATGGGAATACAGCAATCAATCCCCAGTGTACCATAGTTTTAAAATAAGTAATTTATTAATAAAAGCATGGACACTTGCAGTGTCGACCAATAATTCAGGGCAGGTGGTCGCTACTGTTTTGCATGTTATTTTGGCATTAATACCTGTCACATATCAGTTTGCAAACAATGTAAAAAACAAAATAATCATGTAGTTAATGAAGTCACATACAAACAATGTCTCTCTTCTGATTTTAGGAGTAAGGCAGCATCCAAATGCAGGTGTTTCAGCCTAGCTCAGTGCTTTCTGTGGTGGTGGGGCAGCTCCATAATGCTGTGTTTCAGCCTAGCTCAGTGCTTTCTGTGGTGATGGGGCAGCTCCATAATGCAGGTGTTTCAGCCTAGCTCAGTGCTTTCTGTGGTGGTGGGGCAGCTCCATAATGCTGTGTTTCAGCCTAGCTCAGTGCTTTCTGTGGTGGTGGGGCAGCTCCATAATGCAGGTGTTTCAGCCTAGCTCAGTGCTTTCTGTGGTGGTGGGGCAGCTCCATAATGCAGGTGTTTCAGCCTAGCTCAGTGCTTTCTGTGGTGGTGGGGCAGCTCCATAATGCTGTGTTTCAGCCTAGCTCAGTGCTTTCTGTGGTGGTGGGGCAGCTCCATAATGCTGTGTTTCAGCCTAGCTCAGTGCTTTCTGTGGTGGTGGGGCAGCCAGCATAAAATACGGAACGTAGTGGTTGATAATATTCCCTACTTGCACCATGATTGGTACAGTTTTCTGTCACTCATGGGGACACCACATCACCGAAAAATCTATGGGGAGAGCTTGAATATTCAATTCAATTCTTTGGTGCTGCCAAAGAGTTATATTAGAAGTGCCCATCCAAGAAGACCCAAGGTCAATGGCCACAGATAAAAATAAGTCAAATCACGTTATATGTACAATAACAAAGAGCACATGAAGAATTCAATAAACATTTCTCGAACTTTTGGGAAGCCCTAGTTATTTTGTTGCTTTTACAAAGTAATTTCTGAAGAATTATTATCCATGCATAGTCACTTTACCTGTACCTACATGTACATATTACCTAAATTGCCTCAACTAACCTGTGCCTGTGCCTGTGCCCCTGCACATTGACTCTGTACCGGTACCCTCTGTATATAGCCGTGTTAGTTTTATTTGATTTTATTTATTTTAATATTTTTATTTCATTTTTCATTTTGGCATTTACTGTATGATCGATGAGAAACTTCCTATTGCAAACGTATGGTCCCTTACTAGACGTCTGCGAATGTTTGTAAAAATTTGTCGAAGGCACCGGGGCCAGATCTTCCAGGAAGTCATCGAACGATGCCAATGATTCCTTCTATGGCTGTGAATGAGCTACGAATGAGCTTATGTTTTCCACGTATTCCACAAGGTGTTTACAGCATTGTGACGTCTTTTTATGCATTTCCATTGAAGAATAGCCGTAAGGGACCATATATAGCATGTGGTCACATGGTGTCTCCCGCAGAAAATCTTGCGTAAAATACTGGAGGTAGCCATTTTTCCAATAGCTTCTTATGAGAAAAAAATAGCCTCAATGGATATATTATCGAATATATATGTTAACTTCTTCGATATAGGGGGCGCTCATTTAATTTTTGGATAAAAAAAACATTGCCGTTTTAAACAAGATATTTTGTCACGAAAAGATGCTCGACCATGCATATAATTGACAGCTTTGGAAAGAAAACACTCTGACGTTTCCAAAACTGCAAAGATATTATCTGTGAGTGCCACAGAACTGATGCTACAGGCGAAACCAAGATGAAATTTCAAACAGGAAATGCCCAGATTTTGAAGGCGCTGTGTTCCAATGTCTCCTTATATGGCTGTGAATGCGCCAGGAATGAGCTTACACTTTCTGTCGTTTCCCCAAGGTGTCTGCAGAATTGTGACGTATTTGTAGGCCTATCATTGGAAGATTGACCATAAGAGACTACATTTACTAGGTGCTCGCTTGGTGTCCTCCGTCAAAATTATTGCGTAATCTCCAGCTGCGTGTATTTTTCCATTTGCTTCAGATGAGAAACCAAACTGCCACGAATGATTTATCATTGAATAGATATGTGAAAAACACCCTGAGGATTGATTCTAAACAACGTTTGCCATGTTTCTGTCGACATTATAGAATTAATTTTGAAAAAAGTTTGGCGTTGTAATGACTGAATTTTCTGGTTTTTTCTGAGCCAAACGTGAACAAAACGGAGCGATTTCTCCTACACAAATCATCTTTTTGGAAAAACTGAACATTTGTTATTGTAATGCTCCTGGTGTCGTGGGTGTGGAGTCAAATGCAGGAGACAGAGTTCAATGCTGTGCGTCTTTTAATAGCACCAACGCACCACAGGGTGCTCACAAACGTTACGTTCCCAACCACAGGGAATCAAAAATGTACAATGGAAAAAATCACGACCAGGCACTAACACGTACCTCTACAACAGAGCCGAAGGTTACATTTAAATAATCCCTCACAACAACCAGGCGGGCCGGCTGTCTAAGAAAGACAAACTAATTAAACATGAACAGGTGCTACCACTAAACATACAAGGAGGGGGAGGAAAAACAATCAGTGGCAGCTAATAGGCCGGTGACGACGACCGCCGAGCGCCACCCGCCCGGGAAGGGGAAACACCCTCGGTCGGACTCGTGACAGCTATCTAACTGAGTCTCCTCATTGAAAACATCCAAAGTTCTTCAAAGGTAAATTATTTTATTTGAATGCTTTTCTTGTTTTTGTGAAAATGTTGCCTGCTGAATGCTAGGCTTAATGCTATGCTAGCTATCAATACTCTTACACAAATGCTTGTGTAGCTATGGTTGAAAAGCATATTTTGAAAATCTGAGATGACAGTGTTGTTAACAAAAGGCTAAGCCTGTGAGACAATATATTTATTTCATTTAATTTGCGATTTTCATGAATAGTTAACTTTGCGTTATGGTAATGAGCTTGAGGCTATGATTACGCTCCCGGATACGGGATTGCTCGATGCAACAGGTTAATATCACTGCTATGCGAATGACACACAGTTGTACATTTCATTGAAACATGGTAAAGCCCCAAAATTGCCCTCGCTAGAAGCCTGTGTTTCAGACATAAGGAAGTGGATGGCTGCAAACTTTCTACTTTTAAACTCTGACAAAACAGAGATGCTTCTTCTAGGTTCCAAGAAACAAAGATTTTCTGTTAAATCTGACAAATAATCTTGATGGTTGTACAGTCGTCTCAAATTAAACTGGGAAGGACCTCGGCGTTACTCTGGATCCTGATCTCCCTTTTGACGAACATATCAAGACTGTTTCAAGGACAGCTTTTTTCCTTCTATGTAACATTGCAAAAATCAAACTTTCTGTCCAAAAATTATGTAGAAAAATTCATCCATGCTCTTGTTACTTCTAGGTTAAACTACTGCAATGCTCTACTTTCCGGCTACCCGGATAAAGCACTAAATAAACTTCAGTTAATGCTAAATACAGCTGCTAGAATCCTGACTAGAACCAAAAAATGTGGTCATATTACTCCAGTCCTAGCCTCCTTACATTGGCTTCCTGTTAAGGCAAGGGCTGATTTCAAGGTTTTACTGCCTACCTACAAAGCATTACATGGGTAGGAGCAAGCCCATCTTTCCGATTTGGTCCTGCCGTACATACCTACACGTGCTCTATGGTCACAAGACGCAGGCCTCCTAATTGTCCTTAGAATTTCTAAGCAAACAGCTGGAGGCAGGGCTTTCTCCTATAGAGCTCCATTTTTATGGAATGGTCTGCCTACACATGTGAGAGACGCAGACTCGGTCTCAACCTTTAAGTCTTTACTGAAGAATCATCTCTTCAGTGGGTCATATGATTTGAGTGTAGTCTGGCCCAGGACTGTGAAGGTGAACGGAATGGCTCTGGAGCAACGAACCGCCCTTGCTGTCTCTGCCTGGCCGGTTCCCCTCTCTCCACTGGGATTCTCTTCCTCTAACCCTATTACAGGGGCTGAGTTACTGGCTTACTGGTGCTCTTTCATGCCGTCCCTAGGAGGGGTGCATCACTTGAGTGGGTTGAGTCACTGACATGATCTTCCTGTCTGAGTTGGCACCCCCTCTTTGGTTGTGCCGTGGCGGAGATCTTTGTGGGCTATACTTGGCCTTGTCTCAGGATGGTAAGTAGGTGGCTGAAGATATCCCTCTAGTGCTAGTGGTATGCGTCTTTTGACCTACCCTTTCCCAATCCTCCAACTCACACGGCAGGCGATATGCTTGACCTCATCTTTAGAGGCTGTTCGCCTACTACTCTCACGGCAACCCCCTCCAGGTCTCTGATCACTACTTTCTTTCCTTTTTTCTCTCCCTTTCCTCCAACCATAGCTAACCTTATCTTTGCTCTCTCCTACTACTCTCTCCTCTTCTATTCTATCATCTGTCCCTTCTGCTAAATCCTCCCTACTTTCTCCTGATTCTGCCTCTTCGAACCTGTGATGGTTTTCAATTAAAATGGCCAAAGACAAACAAATACCTTCCCAGCAGGAGCAACCTCTAAGGCAAAAACCTGACTAGCGCTGTGACATGTGCATCCTGTGACATGTGCATCCTGTGACTCGTGCATCCTGTGACTCGTGCATCCTGTCACTCGTGCATCCTGTGACTCGTGCTTTCCCCTTTCCTCCCGGACGGCTTGTCCCTCCCCTCCTGCTCCATGGCTGAGTGACTCATTGCGAGCTTAAAGAACAGGGCTCGTTCTCTGCAAACATCAAAGCAGTGACTCACTCCTGCAGGTTTATGCTCTACAACAGCCGTAGAGTATGAAAGTACCTCACAAAGGAAGTGCCTCAGATCCTAATCCAGGCACTTGCCATCTCTCATCTGGACTATTGAAATTTGCTTTTGGCTGGGCTCCCTGCTTGTGTTATTTAAACTCTTGCAACTTTTCCAGAATGCTGCAGATCGCTGGATTTTCAACCTTCCCAAGTTCTCACATTTCACCCTGCACCTCTTGTAGTGGAAGCTCACATCCACTACAAGACCATGGTGCATTCCTATGGAGCAGCAAGAGGAACTACCCCTCCCTACCTTCAGGCTTTGCTCAAACCCTGCACCCCAACCTGAGCAATCCGTTCTGCCACCTCTGGTCTATTGGCTCTCTCTACCTTTTTGTACATATCTACCTCAAGTACCTCTGCCCATTGATCTGGTCCTCCCTGTATATAGCTCCATTCTTGTGTATTTTATTCCTCGTAATACTATTATATTTAAACTGTATTTCTGGGATGGACTTGTAAGCAAGCATTTCAAATCAAATCAAATTTTATTTGTCACATACACATGGTTAGCAGATGTTAATGCGAGTGTAGCGAAATGCTTGTGCTTCTAGTTCCGACAATGCAGTAATAACTAACAATTTCAAAACTACTGTCTTATACACAAATGTAAGGGGATAAAGAATATGCACATAAAGATATATGAATGAGTGATGGTACAGAGCGGCATAGGCAAGATACAGTAGATGGTATCGAGTACAGTATATACATATGAGATGAGTATGTAAACAAAGTGGCATAGTTAAAGTGGCTAGTGATACATGTATTACATAAAGATGCAGTAGATCATATAGAGTACAGTATATACGTATACATATGAGATTAATAATGTAGGGTATGTAAACATTATATTAGGTAGCATTGTTTAAAGTGGCTAGTGATATATTTTACATCATTTCCCATTATTAAAGTGGCTGGAGTTGAGTCAGTGTGTTGGCAGCAGCCACTCAATGTTAGTGGTGGCTGTTTAACAGTCTGATGGCCTTGAGATAGAAGCTGTTTTTCAGTCTCTCAGTCCCAGCTTTGATGCACCTGTACTGACCTCGCCTTCTGGATGATAGCGGGGTGAACAGGCAGTGGCTCGGGTGGTTGTTGTCCTTGATGATCTTTATGGCTTTCTTGTAACATCGGGTGGTGTAGGTGTCCTGGCAGGTAGTTTGCCCCCGGTGATGCGTTGTGCAGACCTCACTACCCTCTGGAGAGCCTTGTGGTTGAGGGCGGAGCAGTTGCCGTACCAGGCGGTGATACAGTCCGCCAGGATGCTCTCGATTGTGCATCTGTAGAAGTTTGTGTGCTTTTGGTGAAAGCTGAATTTCTTCAGCCTCCTGAGCTTGAAGAGGCGCTGCTGCTGCTCTTCTTCATGATGCTGTCTGTGTGGGTGGACCAATTCAGTTTGTCTGTGATGTGTATGCCGAGGAACTTAACTTGCTACCCTCTCCACTACTGTTCCATCAATGTGGATAGGGGGGTGTTCCCTCTGCTGTTTCCTGAAGTCCACAATCATCTCCTTAGTTTTGTTGAAGTTGAGTGTGAGGTTATTTTCCTGACACAACACTCCGAGGGCCCTCACCTCCTCCCTGTAGGCCGTCTCGTCGTTGTTGGTAATCAAGCCTACCACTGTTGTGTCGTCCGCAAACTTGATGATTGAGTTGGAGGCGTGCGTGGCCACGCAGTCGTGGGTGAACAGGGAGTACAGGAGAGGGCTCAGAACGCACCCTTGTGGGGCCCCAGTGTTGAGGATCAGCGGGGTGGAGATGTTGTTGCCTACCCTCACCACCTGGGGGTGGCCCGTCAGGAAGTCCAGTACCCAGTTGCACAGGGCGGGGTCGAGACCCAGGGTCTCGAGCTTGATGACGAGCTTGGAGGGTACTATGGTGTTAAATGCCGAGCTGTAGTCGATGAACAGCATTCTCACATAGGTATTCCTCTTGTCCAGATGGGTTAGGGCAGTGTGCAGTGTGGTTGAGATTGCATTGTCTGTGGACCTATTTGGGCGGTAAGCAAATTGGAGTGGGTGTAGGGTGGAGGTGATATGGTCCTTGACTAGTCTCTCAAAGCACTTCATGATGACGGAAGTGAGTGCTACGGGGCGGTAGTCGTTTAGCTCAGTTACCTTAGCTTTCTTGGGAACAGGAACAATGACTCTTGAAGCATGTGGGAACAGCAGACTGGGATAGGGATTGATTGAATATGTCCATAAACACACCAGCCTGCTGGTCTGCGCATGCTCTGAGGGCGCGGCTGGGGATGCCGTCTGGGCCTGCAGCCTTGCGAGGGTTAACACGTTTAAATGTTTTACTCACCTCAGCTGCAGTGAAGGAGAGACCGCATGTTTTCGTTGCAGGCCGTGTCAGTGGCACTGTATTGTCCTCAAAGCGGGCAAAAAAGTTATTTACTCTGCCTGGGAGCAAGACATCCTGGTCCGTGACTGGGCTGGTTTTCTTTTTGTAATCCATGATTGACTGTAGACCCTGCCACATACCTCTTGTGTCTGAGCCGTTGAATTGAGATTCTACTTTGTCTCTATACTGTCGCTGACGCTTAGCTAGTTTGATTGCCTTGCGGAGGGAAAAGCTACACTGTTTGTATTCGGTAATGTTACCGGTCACCTTGCCCTGATTAAAAGCAGTGGTTCTTGCTTTCAGTTTCACACGAATGCTGCCATCAATCCACGGTTTCTGGTTTGGGAATGCTTTAATCGTTGCTATGGGAACGACATCTTCAATGCACGTTCTAATGAACTCGCACACCGAATCAGCGTATTCGTCAATGTTGTCTGACGCAATACGAAACATATCCCAGTCCACGTGATGGAAGCAGTCTTGGAGTGTGGAATCGGATTGGTCGGACCAGTGTTGAACAGACCTCAGCGTGGGAGCTTCTTGTTTTAGTTTGTCTGTAGGCAGAGATCAACAAAATGGAGTCGTGGTCAGCTTTTCCGAAAGGAGGGCGGGGCAGGGCCTTATATGCGTTGCGGAAGTTAGAATAGCAGTGATCCAAGGTTTTGCCAGCCCTGGTTGCGCAATCGATATGCTGATACAATTTAGGGTAGTCTACACCATTTGTATTCGGCGCATGTGACAAATAACATTCGGTTTGATTTTGACACTTTGGAGGTTTGTGACCACTTGGAGACAAGTTAGTCTTCCCACTCAAACCTTTGTTATTTTTTTAAATCATATGTTGCACCTACATTTATCCCTATCCATATAGGCCAATTCCCAAGAGTGTAAAGGGTTAAAAGGCACTTACTATATCCATTGTTTTATTTAACCATTTGAGATGGAAAAAATGTGTTTATGAAGATTACATCTCTTTATGACAATGTTACATTGAAATATATATATTTTTTAGCAAGTTACACATCTCAAAAGGCACTGAATTGGTGTAAAGCCACCAAAATAACTAAACCATGACACCAAGAGTTCCCTGCATAATTCACAAAAAGCACTCACTCCATTTCAATGCAGTCAATTTAGGAGATTCATTTAAATCTCAATTCAAGAATTCAATGTGCCATTGATTTTCAACTAGGATTTTTAAATTCTGAAGACCTCCCTGACCATGGTATGAACCCTGTTTACCTCTTTGAAAAAGTGAATAGTTCAGCCTACAGTAGCACCATTAAAATGTTTGGGGTCAGTTAAATGTCCTTGTTTTGAAAGAAAAGCACTAAAAAATGTGTCCATTAACATAACATCAGAAATACAGTGTAGACATTGTTAATGTTGTAAATTACAATTGTAGCTTAACTAAAGATGTATTTTATTTATTGTATATCTACAAAGGTGTACAGAGGCCCATTATCAGTAACCATCACTCCTGTGTTCCAATGGCACATTGTATTTGCTAATCCAAGTTTATCATTTTAAAAGTCTAATTGATCATTAGAGAACCTGTTTGCAATTATATTAACACAACTGGCCTTTAGACAGGTTGAGTAGGTGGAGCATCAGCATTTGTGGATGCGATTACAGACTCAAAATGGCCAGAAACAAATAACTTTCTTCTGAAACTCGTCAGTCTATTCTTCTGAGAAATGAAGGCTATTCCATGCGAGAAATTGCCAAGAAACTGAAGATCTCGTACAACGCTGTGTACTACTCCCTTCACAGAACAGTGCAAACTGACTCTAATCAGAATAGAAAGAGGGGTGGGAGGCCCCGGTGTAAAAATGAGCAAGAGGACAAGTACATTAGTGTCTAGTTTGAGAAACAGACACCTCACAAGTCTTCAACTAGCAGCTTCATTAAATAGTCCCCTTCAAAATACCCGTCTCAACGTCAACAGTGAAGAGGCGATTCTGGGATGCTGGCCTTATAGGCGGAGTTGCAAATAAAAAGCCATATCAGACTGGCCAATAAAATATTAAGATGGGCAAAAGAACAGACACTGGACAGAGGAACTCTGCATAGAAGGCCAGCATCCCAGAGTCGCCTCTTCGCTGTTGACGTTGAGACTGGACAGAGGAACTCTGCCTAGAAGGCCAGCATCCCGGAGTCGCCTCTTCGCTGTTGACGTTGAGACTGGACAGAGGAACTCTGCATAGAAGGCCAGCATCCCGTCAGCGTCGCCTCTCGGAGTCGCCTCTTCGCTGTTGACGTTGAGACTGGACAGAGGAACTCTGCATAGAAGGCCAGCATCCCGGAGTCGCCTCTTCGCTGTTGACGTTGAGACTGGACAGAGGAACTCTGCATAGAAGGCCAGCATCCCGGAGTCGCCTCTTCGCTGTTGACGTTGAGACTGGACAGAGGAACTCTGCATAGAAGGCCAGCATCCCGGAGTCGCCTCTTCGCTGTTGAGACTGGACAGTTGAGACTGGACAGAGACTGAACTCTGCATAGAAGGCCAGCATCCCGGAGTCGCCTCTTCGCTGTTGACGTTGAGACTGGACAGAGGAACTCTGCCTAGAAGGCCAGCATCCCGTCAGCGTCGCCTCTTCGCTGTTGACGTTGAGACTGGACAGAGGAACTCTGCATAGAAGGCCAGCATCCCGTCAGCGTCGCCTCTTCGCTGTTGACGCTGAGACTGGACAGAGGAACTCTGCATAGAAGGCCAGCATCCCGGAGTCGCCTCTTCGCTGTTGACGTTGAGACTGGACAGAGGAACTCTGCATAGAAGGCCAGCATCCCGGAGTCGCCTCTTCGCTGTTGACGTTGAGACTGGTGTTTCTAAGTGACCCAAAACTTTTGAACGGTAGTGCATACATTGTGTATTTACAGCCTATGTAAGTAAACAGTACTTTACCCCTCATTGACATTTGAATCCAAGGCTACAGTATTGTGTTGCTGGAGCACGGTTTCCTTTACCAAGCTGTAACTGTAAGTGAATGACCTGGCTAGCCTGCCATGACGGGACTCCACTATTAATCTCCCAGGTCCAGAGACCTAGGGTGTGTCCCAGTTGGCCACCTTTTCCCTACATTTGACCAGGGCCCAGGGCACCCATAAGGAACTCATTGCACCAATGACCTAGTTCCAGACAATGAAAGTACACTTCAGTGCTTCCTCCTTTACACTTCTGAGGGCGAGAAAGGCCACCCACCCATCCACATTTCACACCATCTGAGCATCAAGGTTATTTTCAGTTATTGTGAAAATAAATTCTAATGCACATGGGAACCACACCAGGGTAAAAACTACAATGTGTCTGAAAAGGCACCCTTTTCCTTATAGTGCACTACTTTTGAGCAGTCAAAAGTAATCCAGTTTATGACGATGATAATGATTTATTTAATTTTGTGTCATGTCTGCTATGGCAGCGACATATTATAGTAACACACAAGAAACACATTTAAATTGAGACACAAACATTTTTATGAAATCAAAACATCTGGGAGTTGAGGCAAGATTGGAGGAACAATTTATTTGAGTGGTTAGGGAGGTGGGAACATCTAGGTCACAGCCAGGGATGTCAGGTCTGCAGCTATCAGCACACCTCGTTGTCCCTGACGTCCTCAGCCTCTCCTTATGGACTCCTCTACACTACCAATGTGTAGCACCCAGATTTTATGCCAGAAACAAGCTGTAAAATGCAGGGGAAAGACGCGACTCCGATGGGATATCTTTGGTTTGTTTCGGACATTCAGAGGCTACGTTTCAAACTTCTATAGCTGAGGAGACAAAAATGACTTTGCTTGGCGAGTATGTGTTATTCTCACTATAAATTGTTGTTCAACATTTCAACAGGCTATTTTAACAGGCTATAGCGTTGTCCAGGTTTGGCTGGGGTAGGCCATCATTGTAAATAGGAATTTGTTCTTAACTAACTTGCATAGTTAAATCAAACAAAAAATGTAATCAAATACTGACTCGAAATCAGTTAGGAGCAAGCCAGGTAGCCTAAGAAGGAACAAAATGAATTATTTAGGCTATATTATTTTAAGGCTATAACCTGCCATTTAAGAAATAAATTGTGAATCAATTGTGACACGCTACAGGCTAGCAAGAGCGCTCAGCATTTTAACAACACATCAGCACCACCACTTCATCAACATGCCTATACATTTCCCATTTAGGCTGTATAAAATGAATTAAATAATGAAACACAAAATTCCTTTAGGCAATAGTCATTCTACAGTGCCAGTAACTTTTAGAAACATGAGTTTGGCCAATCTGGTTTGAGGATAATGCGGTGAGCTAATCATGCCTAGTTTGTTAGTTTAGCCAAGCAGATGCTCTTAATTTCCTGTGCCCTATTAACAGTCAACACAAATCTGTTTTTTAACAACAATATCATAGAATAAAATATAATAAATATAAAAATGAGATTCCCAAGTGAGAAGCTACAAGTGCATGGGGCGGCAGGGTGGCATAGTGGTTAGAGCGTTGGACTAGTAACCGAAAAGTTGCAAGTTCGAATCCCTGAGCTGACAAGGTACAAAACTGTCATTCTGCCCCTGAATAGGCAGTTAACCCACTGTTCCTAGGCTGTCATTGAAACTAAGAATCTGTTCTTAACTGACTTGCCTAGTTAAATAAAGGTAAAATATATTGGACTTACAGATGATATGTGGCTGCTGTGTTAAACAACGAAGGGCTTTTTCTCTAATTCATAGTTGATCAGACACTTCAGTTGTAACTGGTTCTGTTGCGCTACATTTTACAGTTCCTAGACCACTTTAGCACTATTCCAAATGTAGACTATCCTTTTTAACAATAGCCTGTATCGATATCAAAATGTCTCTGTTGCTACATGTGTTCATTCGTTGTCATGCACTGTTGTGATATTCAAAAAGATTCTGCTTGTCTCAAGTCAAGTAGGATTGCATTTAATAAAAGGCAATTGTTTCTCAACGCAAGTAAGATGTGTGCAGTGCTTTTATTATAATGGATATCTTTTCACCCCAACCCTTGTACCACGGTTGTCTGCGAGTCAACAACCTTCTGGCTATTTGGCCATGTAATGCTTACAAAACGAAGAACAGTTTCTAAAACTGCATATCTAAGGCTCTGGGTTGGGTTTCCCGAAAGCATCGTAGCACTAAAATAATCTTCCATCCATTTAGTGTCAAGGGAATTAAGATGAGTTACGATGCTTTTGGGAAACCCACCCCTGATCTGTCCTAGGAATGAGGGTAAATGGTACGCATGTCCTCTGCTATACACTTGATGTTTTAATAATTATTTTGGGTATATATATATATTTTTTTTAAACGTTCAGGGAAGGTCGGGAAAATATATTTTACTGTAAGGACGGCCATCCATTTTCATTTTAGAGGTCAAATTTTCTCCAGGTATCCCTCATAAGTAACGTACAGTCCCTTCACTTGCTAGCTAGGGGTTATTGTATCCGACCAAGTTTCAGCCTCCTGGCAGAGGCAACCAGGTTTTTGGCTAAAGATCCTGGTACTGGGTAAAGTTCATGATGTCGTTCACCTTAACAAGGTACCAGGACCAGTGGAAGCTAAATAGCCCCATTACATCAGATACACCACCATATTTTACAGTAGGTATTTGTATTTATGATGGATCCTCATTATCTGCTGCCAAAGCAATGGTAACTCTTTCTGGGGTCCAGCAACATTAAGGCAGTTTATAAAATTAAGAACATTACAATACATTCACAGATTTCACAACACACTATGTGCCCTCAGGCCCCTACTCCACCACTGCCACATCTACAGTGTCATGTTTTGTCTTATATTGTCTTGTCAATTTGCTTTTCCCTCTGTTCGTTTTCCCCCTGCTGGTCTTTTTAGGTTCGTTCCCCTTTTTCTCTCTCCCTTCCTCTCTCTCTTCTCTCTATCGTTCCGTTCCTGCTCCCAGCTGTTCCTATATCCCTAATCAATCATTTAGTCTTCCCACACCTGTTCCCTATCTTTTTCCCTGATTAGAGTCCCTATTTCTCCCCTTGTTTTCCGTTTCTGCCCTGTCGGATCCTTGTCTATTGTTCACCGTGCTGTGTCTGTGTATCGCCCTGTCGTGTCGTGTTTCCCTCAGATGCTGCGTGGTGAGCAGGTGTCTGAGTCTGCTACGGTCAAGTGCCTTCCCGAGGCAACCTGCAGTTCATGATCGAGTCTCCAGTCTGTTCTCGTCATTACGAGTGGAATTGTGCTTTATGATTGTATATTTACTTTACTGGATTAAAGACTCTGTTTTCGCCAAGTCGCTTTTGGGTCCTCATTCACCAGCATAACATACAGTAGTAAATCCATGTGTATGTTATCGTGTGTGTGTGCCAATAAGGTGTTTTTTTCCCATCTTTTATTTTTTGTAATTTTTTTACTGCTTGCGTCAGTTACTTGATGTGGAATAGAGTTCCATGTAGTCATGGAGTACATTCTGCCTCCCATAGTCTGTCCTGGACTTGGACTGTGAAGAGACCTCTTGTGGCATGTCTTGTGGGGTATGCATGGGTGTCCAAGCTGTTTGCCAGAAGTTTAGACAGTCAGCTCGGTGAATTCAAGATGTCAATACCTCTCATAAATAAAAGTAGTCATGAAGTCAATCTCTCCTCCACATTCAGCCAGGAAAGATTGACATGCATAATATTAATTTTAGCTCTCTGTGTACATCCCAGGGCCAGCCATGCTGCCCTGTTCTGAGCCAATTGAAATTTCCATAAGTCCTTTGATTTGTGGATCCTGACCACACGACTGAACAGTAGTCAAGGCGTTTCAAAACTAGGGCCTGTAGGACCTGCCTTGTTGATAGTGTTAAGGCTGAGCATTGCTTTATTATAGAAAGACTTCTCCCCATCTTAGCCACTACTGCATCAATATGTTTTGACCACAATCTAGTGAAACCCCAAGCAGTTTATTCATCTCAACTTGCTATATTTCCATTTCTATTACAAGATTTAGTTGAGGTTTAGGGTTTAGTGAGTTTCATTCCAAATACAATGCTTTTAGTTTTAGAAATATTTGGGCTAACTTATTCCTAGCCACCCACTCTGAAACTAACTGCAGCTCTTTGAGTGTTGCAGTCATTTCCGTCGCTGTAGTAGCTGACGTATGGTGTTAAGTCATCCTCAATCATTGACACTCTGGCTTTATTTAAAGTCGTAAAATATTTAAAAAGCAAGGGGCCTAAACAGCTACCCTGGGGAATTCCTGATTCGAACTGCATTATATTGAGAGGCTTCAATTAAAGAACACCCTGTGTTTTGTTAGACAAGTAACTCTTCATCCAGATTATAGCAGGGGGTGTAAAGACATAATATATATGTTTTTCCAGCAGCAGACTATGATCGATAATGTATAAAGCTGTACGGAAGTCGAACAAAACAGCCCCCAAAATAATTTTATCATCAATTTCTCTCAGCCCATCAGTCATTTGTGTAAGTGATGTGCTTGTTTAGTGTCCTTTCCTATAAGCATGCTGAAATTCTGTCAGTTTGTTTATTGTAAAATAGCATTGTATCTGGTCAAACACAATTTTTTCCAGATGTTTATTAAGGGTTGATAACAAGCTGATTGGTCGGCTATTTGAGCCAGTAAAGGGGGCTTTACTATTCTTGGGTAGCGGAATGACTTTAGCTTCCCTCAAGGCCTGAGGGCACATGCTCTCTAGTCGGCTTAAATTGAAGATGTGGCAAAAAGGAGTGGCAATATCATCTGCTTTTATCCTCAGTAATTTTCCATCCAGATTTTCAGACCCCGGTGGCTTGTCATTGTTGATAGACAACAATATTGTTTTCACCTCTTCCACACTGACTTTACAGAATTCAAATGTACAATTCTTGTCTTTCATAATTTGGTCCGATATACTTGGATGTGTAGTGTCAGCGTTTGTTGCTGGCATGTCATCCCTAAGTTTGCTTATCTTGCCAATGAAAATTCATTAAAGTAGTTTGCAATATCAGTGGGCTTTGTGATAATTGAGCCTTCTGATTCAATGAATGAAGGACCTGAGTTGGAGTTTTTTTATTTTTTTTTATTTAAGGTGCCCAAAAGCTTTTTACTATCATTCTTTATATAATGTATTTGTTTCATAGTGTGGTTTATTTTAGTTTAGTCACATGATTTCTTAATTTGCAGTACATTTGCCAATCAGTTGGGCTGCCAGACTTAATTGCCACACCTTTTACCCAATCCCTCTCAACCATACAATTTTTCAATTCCTCATCAATCCAAGTGAATTAACGTTTTTAGTCATTTTCTTAATGGGTGCGTGCTTATTAGTAACTGGAATAAGTAGTTTCATAAATATGTCAAGTGCAGCGTCTGGTTGCTCCCCATTACACACCACAGACCAGAAAATGGTGCCAGCAACTTGATCCAGGTTGCAGGCACTGGTGACAGTTATAATTTTTTTCCTGAGTGGGTAGCTTGATAACCAGTCAATATTTAAATCACCCAGAAAATATACTTCTCTGATATCACATGCATTTAATTTCACACATATTATCCAGAGACTGACTGTTAGCACTTGGTGGTCTATAGCAGCTTTCCACAAGAATGGGCTTTTGGTGAGGCAGATGAACCTGTAGCGATATTACTTAAACAGTATTTAACATTAGATCATGTCTAAGCTTTACAGGGATGTGGTTCAGAATATCGACAGCAACACCTCTGTTGGCATTTTTGTCTTTTCGGTAGATGTTATAACCATGTATTGCTACCACTTGTCTAAAGTAATTTCTAAGTGAGTTTCAGAGAGTCAGAATATGAATGTCATCTGTTACAAGCAAGTATTTACTTCATGGACTTTGTTTCTTAGGCTACATATGTTAATATGGGCTATTTTTAGCACTTGTTGCTTGATTGTTTTTAATACCTTACTGGGAAGCTTTTCAGATGTAGACTTACTCATGTTATCTACACTGGAGCTGATGGTGCAGGGTGAGCTGCATAAAGTGGTCTTCCTACTTCCGGCTCCTGCTTACTGTAGGATTAATAGATGTCTTCGCTGCAATTAGGGATACATCAATTAAATGACTTACATTGTGTTCGTCAATGCTCCTAAGATCATGTATTTTTCATGCAGCATTATGACGACTCATTGTCACAATGGTAGGGATTAACTGGGCTGGTCTTGGAACATTTACCAGCCGTTGTTTCAACACAGCCTTGAAGTGCGTGGACAGAGTCCAGGAGCCAAGATGATTTGGATGGACTCCGTCATTCACAGAGTATCTTCTGTTTCCAGAAGGGGTCAAAGTTATCAATAAAAGTGACTCCAGCAGAGCTATTGTAATATTTTAGCCAGATGTGTAAGGAGTCTACTCCTTCAGCAGTCTAGTCTTCACACCTGCGACCCAACAATTGTCCTGGACCTGAAATAATTGGCTGATTTTATTTTGTTGAGTCTTTTTAATGCTAAAATCAGTTATTTTAAAATCCATTTTCAAATGTTCCAAGCTAGCCCTCCTGATGTCGTTGGACCCCACATGGACTACGACAGTTTCAGCTCCCGGCATCTGTGGTAGAACAGTCGGAAGCAGCCTTGTTATGTCCTGTACTCGTGCTCCTGGGTAACACAGGGTTTTTGCCTTGGGGACCAAGATGTGTCTCACCATAGAGCTGTCTATGATGACAGCTGTTGATGTTGAAAAGGGCCTGTCTCTCAGGCAGCCTCACAGTATAAAGTATGAACATTTTTTGGGAATAGAAATAGGAAAACATTTATGCCACCCACTAATGTGGAATCAAAAAGAGAAGGTCTTTCTCCAGTTTAAGGGGTGGGGTTGTCTGTTCATGGTTTCCCTTCTGCGCAGTCCACTCCAGATCCACCTCCTGCTGAGTTAGGCCTGAGGCACAAAGAAATGTTGAGCAATACAATGCCACACAATTGTCTCTGAATATATGCTTACAATAAACCAAAGTCTATTCCTTAAACTTAAACTCCAAAATTTGTTCATTAAAATCACGATTCCAGTGTAAAATAGTTGAACTGTGCGCTTCCCTGTTACTCCAGTCCGTATATTCCAACAATGACAGGGCCAGAGCTACGCACCCTTTAGAGTTTCTCCCTATTCGTTGGCGCTAGAAATCCTACTGTAGATATACAGATCAGTAATGTAATTACTGTGGTAGAAACATGTTTGACAAAGATTGACAAGCGTACAATTTATATGTGAATGACAGCTAGTCATTGCAAAAACTGTCCCCATTCAAATGGAATTGAATCATATAAAACAGACCTGTATGATTGAATTCAACGACTCATCTAACAAAGTTCTAAAGGCGGCATATAAAAATATGGCAATAATAAAACATTTTTTTGGTATAATTAATCAAATTAGCTAGAAAGAGACGCTAAAAGGCAGTGACAACAAGGCAACGGTAAATATGTCCTCCCCCACCAGAGTATGTGAGCAGAGTTGAGCAGTTGGGAATCCCGCTCATCGCTCATGGAGTGGTACTCCATGTCTTTTCCTACCGCTCAGCTAAACACCGCTCCAGGCTCACAGAAAAAAAACTCCCAATTCGCTCCATTCATTAACATCACAATTTAACCCACACCAATCTATTTTTGTAGTATTGAAACCAAACCATATGGATTTGAATGAAAAATATTTTAATAGACATGAAAAGGTAAATGTAAGAGAACATAATTTCAAATAGGCTACATGTCATATTAAACAGCACAAAAACACCCTAAATAGGTCAGGAGCCTTAAAGAACAAAGTAATTACTTAAGTTATATTATTTCAATTATTTCAAGGCTATAGCCTACAAATACATTGTAAAGCATTTGTGAGGGTGACACAATAGGCTGGTAGGGACAAAGCCACTTTAAGCTAAGCCACTTTGTTTACATACCCTACATTACTCATCTCATATGTATATACTGTACTCGATACCATCTACTGCATCTTGCCTATGCTGTTCTGTACCATCACTCATTGATATATCTTTATGTACATATTCTTTATCCCTTTACACTTGTGTGTATAAGGTAGTAGTTTTGGAATTATTAGGTTAGATTACTCGTTGGTTATTACTGCATTGTCGGAACTAGAAGCAGAAGCATTTCGCTACACTCACATTAACATCTGCTAACCATGTGTATGTGACAAAAACATTTGATTTGATTTAAAATGTTTTGTTGTATTAAATCATTATAGTCTATAAATTGTGCTTACTTAGAAATTAAATACAAATTACTTAGTGCCTTTGAATTCATTTTTAGAAACCCAAGTATGGCCAGTCTGTGGCTTCAGGCTCATACTATGGTGCCTGGAGAGCCGCTAGCAGCGGAGAATATCCTCTCCACGCTTACAGAGCCACTGGGGATTCAAAACACCCTTTATGCCAGACTGGGTAGAGATGCAGAGTTGTGTATTTTTCATTTTTCTATAGGTAGGCCTTAAGGTTATTAGGTAAAATAACCCAATCAAAACGGAAAGCTCCTTGAACGTGGGAATATGCCAGGCCTATTGAGCCTAAATCAATTATGGCCTACTGCATAGATAATAGAACAAAAATGAACAAAACAAAACCCAACAAGACCAGTTTTAGTTTATAAATGCTTTGCTACAATGACACACTTTGTTTTTTTTACCCACCTAATTTCTTTCTTTTAGCATGTGCATGTGTAGTAAGTACACCATACTTTTGGGATAAGTGTCTTTTCAGATTCCACAAAATTCTTTAGTTGTGGATGTTTCATATAGCTAGCATGTAACAACTGCTATATCCCACGCATAGAACAATGGCATCAAGTCTATAAACTAACAGTTTAGCACCATACCAGCAGGTGGCATCCAAGCCTTACACAACAGTGGACACTACCTTACTGCACTCCCCCTCTTGCTCTTGGTCCGCATTTTTGTAAGTCACCTTGACTTAGCCCCTGTTTTTTTCTGTTTTTTTATGAAACTATTTAGCGAACTCTGACAGTAGCTAAAGCAAGGGACTATTAGCAGCACACAAGTAGACTTCAAATGCATACTGGGGCAGGCAGGCCCTAAGCTCCTGAAGTGAGTGCTACTGGAGTAAAATTGGAGTGGGCGAGAAGGCCGATGCTCCAGCCTTTGGGGAATCTTGCTCCACTACAGCTCTGCTTCTCTCACATACTCTGTCCCCCAGGAATGATGCAGTCCCCCCATTTGGGCCAATTAGTGACAACAATTTAAGCTCAAACGGGATATGCTTGTTTAACGTTTGGAATTTCAGTTGATTACTATTTCATCGTAGGGGACGAAAATGGTACTGATTATTCAATATAAAAACAGCTATATGGTTGACTGCAGACATGTGTGTGGGTTGAGTTGTAAATTGGTTGTCATCTGATTGTTTGAAGCTCTTGTTTCTCATGCATTTGAGTGGTTCTCCATAGGACTTCAACATGTTGAAATTAGCATAAGAAAATACTAATATATCAAGGCAATATGGCAACTATACTTAATGGCTGGTGTAGTCTGTGGCCGTGTGTGTGTATATTGGACAGTGTGTTTTCAGATGTTAAGCTAGGTTACTACCAGACTGGCCTAGTACTGACTGGTTTAGTCTGTTTGTGACTATATGTGCTTATATATGAGTGGTTTACTGGCGATGTGGGCCAAGGCTAAAGTGAGCTTGTCAGATCCACTCCGGGCCTGTAGAGTAAGACTCCTAATGGCCTTTGTCATCTGCTAATGATAACCCACAGCTGCTGCACACTGGCTCGGTAGGATCGGGAAGGGCGGGGGTCTCCCTTTGACACTCATCACCCAGGCTGCGTTCGAAATCATACCCTATTTAGTCTATTCGTGCACTACTTTTGACCAATGCCCATAGGGCACTGGTCAAAAGTAATGCACAATGTAGGGAATAGAATGCCATATGGGATGAAGCCCCAGCCTCCACTAGTGGATGGGGAACAAGTGATCCATAATGATTTGGCTTTTTCGTTTAATGAGTGCCCGGTGGGCATCCGTCCTTACCATGGCCGACGTGTCTCTCAGGTCAATAGCAAGCCGGTGGAACCATAGAGTCCCTGCAGACAGAAAAGAGCAGTCAGTCTCAACTAAGTCTTTACCTGAATCAACACTCAATCATTCTGGAGTACACACACTATGCCTTCAAGTGTACAGGGGTACATAGCAGACTCGCCCTGCATTGAAATGAGCTCTCGTCTTCTTTTGAACATTGATGCTAAGCTAACGCTGAGTCATACTAAAGTTTTCCACTGATAAAAATGTAATTGTATCTTGTTGCATAACAGCTGTGTTAATTGTGTTGACTTGAGTTTACCCTCTATTCCTCTGACTTATCACTTTGTGTTCAACTGTGTAAAGACCACTTGTCGAAATGAACACTCATCCTCATGAACACATGTAAGAGGTCAGTTGCACATTATACTGTATGCACTGACAGCTGGGAGAATGTTACCTCACACCTGACTCACTTTTTGAAATGAACCATACCTTTAATGCTGGAATCTGCATAAGGTGATACAGTGCCACTGTAAAAGGCCCCAGCGCCTTTGTTATTGTTAAAAATGTTCTGTTGCTCATAAAATGATGTCGGAGGGGGAAAGAAATGGTTTGTTTGGAGTAACTTCTTTGTTGTAATATTCCAGCTTTAAATCTTCTATTGTACCCTTTCTCAATGTGGTATGCTGAGTTGTCACTTTTACGGCACCAAAACCTAAGCTGTCTGAAAGACTTGAAAACCACAGTTTGAGGCCTTGGTATTATCCAGTGCAATAGGGAAGTGAAACATTAGGGATGTGCACCTTTTCCTTTCAAGACAATTCGATACATATCTAGATACAGTTGGGCAAAAATGTATTTAGTCAGCCACCAATTGTGCAAGTTCTCCCACTTAAAAAGACGAGAGGCCTGTAATTTTCATCGTAGGTACATTTCAACTATGACAGACAAAATGAGAAAAATATACAGGAAATCACATTGTAGGATTTTTATGAATTTATTTGCAAATTATGTTGGAAAATAAGTATTTGGTCACCTACAAACAAGCAATATTTCTGGCTCTCACAGACCTGTAACTTCTTCTTTAAGAGGCTCCTCTGTCCTCCACTCATTACCTTTATTAATGTCAACTGTTTTGAACTTGTTATCAGTATAAAAGACACCTGTCACAACCTCAAACAGTCACACTCCAAACTCCACTATGGCCAAGACCAAAGAGCTGTCAAAGGACACCAGAAACAAAATTGTAGACCTGCACCAGGCTGGGAAGACTGAATCTGCAATAGGTAAGCAGCTTGGTTTGAAGAAATCAACTGTGGTAGCAATTATTAGGAAATGGAAGACATACAAGACCACTGATAATCTCCCTCGATCTGGGGCTCCATGCAACCTGTGGGGTCAAAATGATGAGCGGTGAGCAAAAATCCCAGAACCACACGGGGGGGTCCTAGTGACTGACCTGCAGAGAGCTGGGACCAAAGTAACAAAGTCTACCATCAGTAACACACTACGCCGCCAGGGACTCTAATCCTGCAGTGCCAGACGTGTCCCCCTGCTTAAGCCAGTACATGTCCAGGCCGTCTGAAGTTTGCTCGAGAGCATTTGGATGATCCAGAAGAAGATTGGGAGAATGTCAGAACTTTTTGGTAACTCAACTCGTCGTGTTTGGAGGACAAAGAATGCTGAGTTGCATCCAAAGAACACCATACCTACTGTGAAGCATGGGGGTGGAAACATCGTGCTTTGGGGCTGTTTTTCTGCAAAGGGACCAGGACGACTGATCCGTGTAAAGGAAAGAATGAATGGGGCCATGTATCATGATATTTTGAGTGAACCTCCTTCCATAAGCAAGAGCATTGAAGATGAAACATGGCTGGGTCATTCAGCATGACAATGATCCCAAACACACCGCCCGGGCAACGAAGGAGTGGCTTTGTTAGAAGCATTTCAAGGTCCTGGAGTGGCCTAGCCAGTCTCCAGATCTCAACCCCATAAAAAATCTTTAGAGGGAGTTGAAAGTCCGTGTTGCCCAGCAACCGCCCCAAAACATCACTGTTCCGGAGATCTGCATGGAGGAATGGGCCAAAATACCAGCAACAGTGTGAAGACTTACAGAAAAGGTTTGACCTCTGTCATTGCCAACAAAGGGTATATAACAAAGTATTGAGAAACTTTTGTTGACCAAATACTTATTTTCCACCATCCATTTGCAAATTCATTCAATCCTACAATGTAATTTTCAGGATTTTTTTTTCTCATTTTTTCGGTCATAGTTGAAGTGTACCTACGATAAATTACAGGCTTTTCTCTCATCTTTTTAAGTGGGAGAACTTGCACAATTGGTGGCTGACTAAACTGTAAATGGGCTTCGATATGATACATTAATATGTTTTAGTTTGAAACTGTTCAATGATACTCGCTGCACTAACATTTGTTCTATAAACACATTCAATTTACATTCTAAATCATGAGCTGTGCCTCTCTGAGCTGGAAGTGTCTGACCTGACATCACTGTGTAAATGATGTATATGGTGTATGTAGACAACTGAGCTGAGCCATAAGGGTAACTGGGCACCTACTGCCCCACTAACTAAAATCCCCGTCACCCACTAATTCATTTGTCATTTTTGCAGATAAAAAGTGTTAGAGCTTAATGTATCAATTTAAAAAAATATATACCTATGACAAAGCCAATTAATATACCAAACAAAACATTAAGAACACCTAATATTTTAGTACTCAGTGTCTAGTAAATGGCTGGATTTCACCAGGCTCATAATTGATTGGTTTCCCAAACTTTTTATAATCCCGTACCCTGTCAAATATTCAACTTCCACCTGCGTACCCCCAATAGCACCAGGGTCAGCATCCTCTCAAATGTTTTTTTTTGCCATCATTGTAAGCCTACCGAACACACTATACAATACATTTATTAAACAAAAAAGAGTGAGTTTGTCACAATCCGGCTCGTGGGAAGTGACAAAGAGCTCTTATAGGACCAAGGCACAAATAATAATGTAGTAATAATAAAATAATTTGGCTCTTTATTTAACCATCTTATATAAAAAACCTTATGTCCATCCTTTCATTTTTGATGAACAAATATCTTTGCAATGTTGTATTGGAGAGAGTCAGTCTTAAATAATTTTCCACACATTTTGTGCCTGTATTTATTTTTCATGTTAGTGAGGGCCGAGAATCCACTCTAACGTAGGTAAGTGGTTGCAAAGGGAATCAGTGTCTTAACCTCTCTGGTACAGAGAGCGTCCCACCTCGACTGCAGCCAGTAAATTGCATGGCGCCAAATTCAAAACAACAGAAATCCCATAATTAAAATTCCTCAAACATACGTATTTTACACAATTTTAAAGAAACTTATTGTAAATCCAACCAGTGTCCAAAAAGGCTTTACAGCGAAAGCAAACTTTGTGATTATGTTAGGTCAGCTCCTTGCCACAGAAACCCATACAGCCATTTTCCAAGGAGGGTGTCACAAGTCAGAAATGGCATTAAAATTAATCACTTACCTTTGATCTTCATCTGGTGGCACTCCCAGGTCTCCATGTTAGACAACAAATGTTTGTTTTGTTTGATAAAGTTCATCTTCATGTCCAAATACCTCCGTTGGTGCGTTTTGTTCAGAAATGCAAAGGCACAATGCGCGCTCTCAAAACCCAAGACGAAAAGTCAAAGTACAATAAAAGATAGTGGAAACATGTCAAACGATGTTTAAAATCAATCCTCAGGTTGTTTTTGTCATAAATATTCAATAATATTTCAACCGGACAAAAGCTTCGTCAATGGAAAAGGTAAACAAGAAATGCGCGCTCCCGATCACGTGCTTGGTTCATGGATGGAAATGTCCACTGTCCTCTCATTGAAAGCGGTGTATCTCCCTCATTTTTCAGAGTAAAAGCCTGAAACAATGCCTAAAGACTGGTCACATGTTGAGGAAGCCATAGAGATCGTGAACTGGGTCTTTGAATGGTGGATAGGCTTTCAATGGAAAAACAGCCTTTCAAAATAATAGTACTTCCTGGACTTACCTCTGGTTTTTGCCTGCCATATTAGTCCTCAGTCATTATTTTAACAGTTTTGGAAACTTTAGAGTTCTATCCAAATCCATTAATTATATGCATATCCAAGCTTATGGGCCTGAGTAGCAGGCAGTTTAATTTGGGCACCCTTTTCATCCAAAATTCTGAATGCTACCTGTAACGTCGTTCGTCTGTTGAAGAAAGAGAGTCGGACCGAAATGCAGCGTGTTGGTTACTCATGACTTTAATGAACTGAATCGCGGTACATGAAATAACAGAAACTAAATACAAAAACAACAGAACGGAACGTGAAACTAATTACAGCCTATCTGGTGACTACAACACAGAGACAGGTACAATCACCCACGAATTACAAAGTGAACTCAGGCTACCTAAATACGGTTTCCAATCCGAGACAACGAGAATCACCTGACTCCAATTGAGAACTGCCTCAGGCAGCCAAGCCTAACTAGACACCCCCCTAATCATACACAATCCCAATGCTAATAAAACCCCAATACGAACCCAACACATAAACCCATGTCACACCCTGGCCTGACCAAAATATATAACGAAAACACAAAACATATTGACCAAGGCGTGACACTACCCTAGTGAAGTTAACAGCACTATTTGCCAATGCAGGATACTTTGAGCACAGCCCAACCTAGAAATTTAGCAGTGGCTTCTGATTAAATTCAATTTTCACATAACCGCTTGTTGCAATTTTGATGAGGCTCTCTTATTCAGATAATGGTATGTGGACTGGAGGCAGGGCATGAAAGGGATACGAATCCAGTTCTTTGGGTCATCCGTTATGGGAAAGTACCTGCGTAATTGCGCACCCAACTCACTCAGATGCTTCGCTATATCACATTTGACATTGACAAAATCATACAATGATGGAAAGACCTGTTGTCCGTTAATGCAGACACAGAATAGCTCCAACTTCTTAATCATAGTCTCAATTTTGTCCTGCACATTGAATATAGTTGCGGAGAGTCCCTGTATTCCTAGATTCAGATCATTCAGGTGAGAGAGAACATCCTCCAGATAGGGTAGTCATGTGAGAAACTCGTCATCATGCAAGTGGTCAGACAAGTGAAAATTATGGTCACAGACCCGTGATCGATTATTAACGTTTAAAAATTTTGTGTAGCGCCTGCAGGGTTGAAATATGCTACCCTCTTTGTTTACTGTTGTGCTATCATCAGGTAATAGCTTCTTATGCTTTTGCCAAAAAAGCATTTTTAAAATCTGACATGTTGGCTGGATTCACAACGAGTGTAGCTTTAATTGAGTATCTTACATGTTTGATTTAGTTAGATGTTTATATCATTTAAAACAGCGTCCCCTATACCTTAAGAAGTTGGAGCTATTCTCTGTCTGCAATAACAAGGACAACAATCAGGTCTTTCCATCATTGTATGATTTTTTTTGTGTGCAAATTAACTCAAGCTTACAGACAATGTCAAATGTGATATAGCGAAGCACCTGAGTGAGTTTGGTGCGCAATAACGCAGGTACAATACTGAAACGGATGACACAAACAACTGTTTGTTATCCCTTTCATGCCCTGCCTCCAGTCCACTTACCAATATCTGAATAAGAGAGCCTCATCAAAATTTACCCAAGCGGTTCTGTGAAAATTGAATTTAATCAGAAGCTACTGCCAGATTTCTAGATTGGGCTTCGCCCTTTTCTTGACAAATCGCACTGTTAAGACACTGATGCACTTTGCAACCACGTACCTATGTGATTGTGGATTCTCTGCCATCACTAGCATAACTAAATAGACAGACTGTGTGTGGGAAATTATTTAAGTTGAGACTCTCTCCAACACAACCCAACATGGCAGAGTTATGTGCATACTTTCAAGAACACCCTTCTCATTGACCTGTGAGTTATTCAGTTTTCGATTAACAAATAAGGTTTTATATGTAAGATGGTTAAATAAAGAGCAAAATCATTTATTATATTTTTTTGTGCCCTGGTCCTATAGGAGCTGTTTATCATTTCCCACTATCCGGGTTGTAACAACTCACACTATTATGTTTAATTAATGTATAGTATAGTGTGTTTGTGGCAGGCTTACAATGATGACAAACAACATTTGACAGTGCGCTGACCCTGGCACTAGAGGGGGTATACAGCTGGAGGTTGAATGTTTGAAGGGTTACGGGACTATAAAAAGTTTGGGCACCACTGCACTAGGCTAATTAATAATATTTTGACTATTTAATTGACCTATATCATGTTACTTAAAGTGATTTGAAGTTTTGAGAGTGACAATGTGTTACAATTGAATTTGAATGAACTGAATTATGAGGATGAAGAAGAAGAGGGTGATTGAATTTAGAACAGTAGTGTAAGAATGGCTCTTCCTCTGTCCCGTGCGTACACAAAAAAAAATTGTCAGAAGAAGCTCTAATTGGACTGTAACCTATAACTTACTAAAACTCTTGTTATACTGTAAGGTTTTTATTCTAAGAGAAACAAATGTTATATTCCATTATATTCTTAAAATGAATGTTTTTACTGAATATACGCAAGTGATGTCTGCTAGAATTAACAAGTTGATGGCGAAGCCATGAAGCCTCGTCTACCAAGCACAGAAAAATAATACTCAAAGGTTTCACATTTTCAAGACCTGAGCTATTGAATGTATGTTTTATTTATTACATTTACTTATGGAATGTTACCAAATAGATAACAACAATAGAAAGAAGCATCTGGTGCCATTGGTAGAGAGTCAGGCAGACAATGCAGTGAAAGTGCATTGTACTGTAAGTACACAACAGCGCTGTGGACCAGGTGTAAATGGTTTAGCAGCCTTTCCAATAAATTGGAATACAAAAGAAGCCACCCTCCCTTGATGGGCTATCAGTAGGACAATAGACCCTTGCCGAGTTTAGGGACTTTAAATGTATTCGTGGATGTTTCCCAAGGCATGTCACTTCATCCATCTCTTTGCATAGCTCACCACATGCATGTTTTCTAACCCCATCTGGGTGGGTCCATAAGGAATTACTATGAGAATAAATATCACTGAATGACGGAACTATTAAATAAAGTAGGCTAATGCAAATGAAGGCAACACATTTCTTTCTTACTGAAACACCCAGTCATCCAATTGTTAGAATAGGATTTGAAGCAATTTTCTACCCACATGTGGTCAACTATTTCAGCACCTTTTCGCGCTGCTTTGAGACAGGCATGGGGACTGGTCTTGATAAATCAATTAGATTTATCAAGTTAGATTCTGTTTGGATTAGGTTGTGGAAATGTAGGATTATTTTGCTCTTCACTCGCAGTCGCTTAGTACCCTAGGCCTACTCCCAACTGGTCACATTATACAGCACCATATTTTCCGGAAACCCTTCTATGACTTTATAGGCTACCATAAAATGCATTTTGGTTTTTCTTGAAAATAGAAACACAATAATATTAATCAATTTCAGTTTCAAGCTACATTTTTAACAATATAAACAACTCAACACATACAATAACCATTTATAAACAAATTAAAATCAATCCCACAGTCTGTTCTAAGAAATAAAGCTTTTAAAGTCTTTAACCAATATTAAAAACAGTCAAATGCGTTTGTGAATTCAATCGCTTTAGCCGACATGTTGCGGTTTATCCATTTAATTATTCAAGGCTCCCTTTGTTATTTTGATTTATAACTAAAATGATGGACTGTATTTAAAGACATTAATGACTTGTATGCTGTGTGATGACATAAACAAATTAATGAATGTTTGAATGATATACTGTATATTGTAGTAGGCCTTTATGCCAATAAGTAAGTTATTTTAAAACCGCTACAGTAAACAGGACTCTTAGGCCTACAGCTTGTCTTGACTTTACTTTCATTAATCGGATATATTTATTTAATCCACTAACTATGTTTAATTGTTACCCAATTAAACTAATGTAATAATTCATCAGGATTTGGGGCACCACAGAATAAGTTGTTTAGTTACTATTAAACTCTAAGGTCCTTACCTATTTCATCGATACAGTCATCGTATTAATCATTACCTCTTATCAAACACTCAGTCTGAATGATTGCATCCTTCTTGGCTCTGCAAAACCCCCAGCTTTGGTCATTATTTAGTACAACTGTAAACAAATTGGATTCATTATTTACTAGCTAACTAAATAATAACACAGAATACTCAGACACACTTACATGAGATAAAGGTCACTGGTGGACTGACGAGATATGATTAGAGAGATTCTAAGACTGTCCTCATATGAATCCTATACCTTGCACACAATGTGATACGGAATCACTATTATCTTTATAACACACTCAAGAACCTCCAGAAGCCAACCAGCTAGCTACAAGCTACTTAGTCATTGTTATTTTTTTATCCTGGATGACACCTGCCAGTCCAGCCCCCCTGACCCATCCACCGCTGCCCCTGGACTCTGATCACTTGGCTACATAGCTGATGCACGCTGGACTGTCCATTAATCACGGTACTCCATTCTGCTTGTTTGTTTTATCTGTCGGCCCCGTTGCCTAGTCAATGCCATTTTACCTGCTGTTGTTATGCTAGCTGATTAGCTGTTGCTCACCCACTGTTTTAGCTAGCTTTCCCAATTCAACACCCGTGATTACTGTATGCCTCCCTGTATGTCTCTCTCAAATGTCAATATGCCTTGTATACTGTTGCTCAGGTTAGTTATCATAGTTTTAGTTCACTATGGAGCCCCTAGTCCCACTCCTCATACCCCTGATACCTCCTTTGTCCCACCTCCCACATATGCGGTGACCTCACCCATTACAACCAGCATGTCCAGAGATAAAACCTCTCTCATCATCACCCAGTGCCTGGGCTTACCTCTGCCATACCCGCACCCCACCATACCCCTGTCTGCGCATTATGCCCTGAATATATTCTACCATGCCCAGAAACCTGATCCTCTTATTCTCTGTCCCCAACGCTCTAGGCGACCAGTTTTGATAGCCCTTAGCCGCACCCTCATACTACTCCTTCTCTGTTCCGCGGGTGATGTGGAGGTAAACCCAGGCCCTGCATGTCCCCAGGCACCCTCGTTTTTGTATTCCGTGATCGAAAAAGCCTTGGTTTCATGCATGTCAACATCAGAAGCCTCCTCCCTAAGTTTGTTTTACTCACTGCTTTAGCACACTCTGCTAACCCTGATGTCCTTGCCGTGTCTGAATCCTGGCTCAGGAAGGCCACCAAAAATTCAGAGATTTCCATACCCAACTATAACATCTTCCGTCAAGAATGAACTGCTAAAGGGGGAGGAGTTGCAGTCTACTGCAGAGATAGCCTGCAAAGTAATGTCATACTTTCCAGGTCCATACCCAAACAGTTCGAACTACTAATTCTGAAAATTACTCTCTCCAGAAATAAGTCTCTCACTGTTGCCGCCTGCTATCGGCCCCCCTCAGCTCCCAGCTGTGCCCTGGACACCATTTGTGAATTGATTGCTCCCCATCTAGCTTCAGAGTTTGTTCTGTTAGGTGACCTAAACTGGGATATGTTTAACACCCCGGTAGTCCTACAATCTAAGCTAGATGCCCTCAATCTCACACAAATCATCAAGGAACCCACCAGGTACAACCCTAACTCTGTAAGCAAGGGCACCCTCATAGACGTCATACTGACCAACTGGCCCTCCAAATACACCTCCGCTGTCTTCAACCAGGATCTCAGCGACCACTGCCTCATTGCCTGTATCCGCTATGGTGCCGCAGTCAAACGACCACCCCTCATCACTGTCAAACGCTCCCTAAAACACTTCTGTGAGCAGGCCTTTCTAATCGACCTGGCCCGGGTATCCTGGAAGGACATTGACCTCATCCCGTCAGTTGAGGATGCCTGGTCATTCTTTAAGAGTAACTTCCTCACCATTTTAGATAAGCATGCTCCGTTCAAAAACTGCAGAACTAAGAACAGATACAGCCCTTTGTTCACTCCAGACCTGACTGCCCTCTACCAGCACAAAAACATCCTGCGGCGGACTGCAATAGCATCGAACAGTCCCCGCGATATGCAACTGTTCAGGGAAGTCAGGAACCAATACACGCAGTCAGTCAGGAAAGCTAAGGCCAGCTTCTTCAGGCAGAAGTTTGCATCCTGTAGCTCCAACTCCAAAAAGTTATGGGACACTGTGAAGTCCATGGAGAACAAGAGCACCTCCTCCCAGCTGCCCACTGCACTGAGGCTAGGGAACACGGTCACCACCGACACCACCGACAAATCCATGATTATCGAAAACTTCAACAAGCATTTCTCAACGGCTGGCCATGCCTTCCGCCTGGCTACTCCTACCTCGGCCAACAGCTCTGCCCCCCCCCGCAGCTCCTCGCCCAAGCCTCTCCAGGTTCTCCTTTAACCAAATCCAGATGGCAGATGTTCTGAAAGAGCTGCAAAACCTGGACCCGTATAAATCAGCTGGGCTTGACAATCTGGACCCTCTATTTCTGAAACTATCCGCCGCCCCTATTACCAGCCTGTTCAACCTCTCTTTCATATCGTCTGAGATCCCCAAGGATTGGAAAGCTGCCGCAGTCATCCCCCTCTTCAAAGGGGGAGACACCCTGGACCCAAACTGTTACAGATCTATATCCATCCTGCCATGCATATCTAAGGTCTTCGAAAGCCAAGTCAACAAACGGGTCACTGACCATCTCGAATCCCACCGTACCTTCTCCGCTATGCAATCTGGTTTCCGAGCCGGTCACGGGTGCACCTCAGCCACACTCAAGGTACTAAACGACATCATAACCGCCATCGATAAAAGACAGTACTGTGCAGCCGTGTTCATCGACCTTGCCAAGGCTTTCGACTCTGTCAATCACCATATTCTTATCGGCAGACTCAGTAGCCTCGGTTTTTCGGATGACTGCCTTGCCTGGTTCACCAATTACTTTGCAGACAGAGTTCAGTGTGTCAAATCGGAGGGCATGTTGTCCGGTCCTCTGGCAGTCTATATGGGGGTGCCACAGGGTTCAATTCTCGGGCCGACTCTTTTCTCTGTGTATATCAATGATGTTGCTCTTGCTGCGGGTGATTCCCTGATCCACCTCTACGCAGACGACACCATTGTATACACTTTCGGCCCGTCATTGGACACTGTGCTATCTAACCTCCAATCGAGCTTCAATGCCATACAACACTCCTTCCGTGGCCTCCAACTGCTCTTAAACGCTAGTAAAACCAAATGCACGCTTTTCAACCGATCGCTGCCTGCACCCGCATGCCCGACTAGCATCACCACACTGGATGGTTCCGACCTTGAATATGTGGACACCTATAAGTACCTAGGTGTCTGGCTAGACTGCAAACTCTCCTTCCAGACCCATATCAAACATCTCCAATCGAAAATCAAATCAAGAATCGGCTTTCTATTCCGCAACAAAGCCTCCTTCACTCACGCTGCCAACCTTACCCTAGTAAAACTGACTATCCTACCGATCCTCGACTTCGGTGATGTCATCTACAAAATTGCGTCCAACACTCTTCTCAGCAAACTGGATGCAGTTTATCACAGTGCCATCCGTTTTGTCACTAAAGCACCTTATACTACCCACCACTGCGACTTGTATGCTCTAGTCGGCTGGCCCTTGCTACATATTCGTCGCCAGACCCACTGGCTCCAGGTCATCTACAAGGCCATGCTAGGCAAAGCTCCGCCTTATCTCAGCTCACTGGTCACGATGGCAACACCCATTCGTAGCACGCGCTCCAGCAGGTGTATCTCATTGATCATCCCTAAAGCCAACACCTCATTCGGCCGCCTTTCGTTCCAGTACTCTGCTGCCTGTGACTGGAACGAATTGCAAAAATTGCTGAAGTTGGAGACTTATCTCCCTCACCAACTTCAAACATCTGCTATCTGAGCAGCTAACCGATCGCTGCAGCTGTACATAATCTTTTGGTAAATAAGCACACCCATTTTCACCTACCTCATCCCCACAGTTTTTATTTATTTACTTTTCTGCTCTTTTGCACACCAATATCATGTACACCTGTACACCTGTACATGATCATCTGATCATTTATCACTCCAGTGTTAATCTGCAATATTGTAATTATTCGCCTACCTCCTCATGCCTTTTGCACACATTGTATATAGACTCCCCTTTTTTCTCTGTGTTATTGACTTGTTAATTGTTTACTCCATGTGTAACTCTGTGTTGTCTGTTCACACTGCTATGCTTTATCTTGGCCAGGTCGCAGTTGCAAATGAGAACCTGTTCTCAACTTGCCTACCTGGTTAAATAAAGGTGAAATAAAAAAATAAAAATAAAATCAGAACTTGTTCTTAGCTCATGTGAATGGTTTGAACCACTTTACATGCTCAGCTGCAGCCTGGCAATGTTCAACGTTCATTTCAAACGTATGGACCTCACGTCTTTCAGCTCTGATGTTAATTTCTCTTCCAAGCCTTTATAGACTTGCGTAAAAGGGGCATTATCATCCTCCTGACACAATCTCTGAGCTCTCTCAGGGCATGTCTCATGCACAACATATATGATGAGAACCTGACATACAGTGTATACTTTTCAAGTTACAGTATTTTCATTACACCATTTTTATAAATATTTTAATGGCATCACAAAATAGACATTAGTTTTTCCACATTCAGATGTTAGAAATATTCTTCCAGTGTTCACTTTTTTGGACGTTAGAGTGCCCAAAAGTGGAGATAAAGGGACATTCCTTTAGTAGATACTAAAGGGTAAAAGAGTCTTGTAATCTACGACCGGGTGTGAACAGTCAACCATCCAGCAGCCCCCCCCCCCCCCAGTTACTGTCACAATCCCACCAGTCTGATCTGACCCATTCTGACCTTCCCACAACAGCCATGACAAGCTCCATGTCATTTCCATAACTTAACTTCAATAAACACCTTGAACCCACCTGTCCCTGACTTTTCCTAAATATGTGTATTTTGCACTCTAGCAGTGGGCCTACATTGAGATAAATATCATAAAAGACAAACAAACTTTCCGAGCCTTTCATCCTCAAAGTACCATGAAGGTCTATTGCACCATATGCATATTAATAGAAGAATAGCTTGGACTGGATGAGTAGCCTACCAATAGCCCCCAGTCTAATAAATCATTTTAATATTCATATTCACAAAGAAGTCTAATATTTTGTTTAGGGAGGTCATTAAAAATAATGTACGAAGACAATTTATTTCAAAAGAGTAGAATAGCATGTTTTAAGATTGATTTATCTGTGCTATAGTAGCTGAGGCGATGGCTGTGCCATGTCAATGAAATTTTCTTGACTAATTTAGCAGACATCACATGCTTATATTCCCCAGCACTTTACAATATGAATACGATGGAATATAACAGAATACAATAGAAAGGATATTTTCCCCGAATCGGTATTTGCTGATTGTCAGCAGTATGCATGTGGTTATTCTTGAAAGAGAAACCATCTGTAAAACATTTTATGTTTGGAAAAACGAGATTCATTAAAAACTTTGGAATATGCTCTGTCGGATAGGCTATAGCAATCAAAACGTCTGACCAGCATGGCCCTCTGTAGGATTATTTGGAAAAGTAAGCAATCACCACAATTGGCTGAGAGTAAAATACTATGACATCATGCACTCCAAAGTGCCATAACATTCCGCAGCATCACGCAAGCTACGCTATGGTATGACACAACTGTTAAATGAGGACCCACTGTATATCCGCCTCCCTCTGTGTATAATCTGCTGAGTGTGTATTCATTCAATAAATCTGTCTTCCTCCCATTCACCCTCTTCTCCTGCGCTCTTCTGACTCAGTGGGGGATCTCATTATTTCTCTCTCCCTCTTCTTTCTTTCCCCACTCTTTCTGTCCCTCCCTCTCTTTTGCACTCTCCTTCCCTTGCTTTCTCTCTCCCTTTCTATTTCCCTCCCTTCCACTCTCTCTCCAGCTCAATCCCTCCCTCTCTGTGGTGGAGTTATTTCACCCTGGGTTAACTAGCCTTTAGGAGATTTAAGGCGACTCGGACTCTGAACCTGTGCCAACGTTGTTTCAATAAGCTGTCTGGAGTGAATTCCAGACCCCCCCTCCACCTTACCTCTTCTCTCTCTCACTGAGAGGTAAAGGCTAGACTTCTCCACTGTTTCACGGAGCTCCACTCTTCCTCTATGCAGCTAAGCACTGGCTTAAGTGCTTACGAAGGGCTGTTAGTCGGACGTTCTAGGTTTTTAAACACCGGAGGAGGGAGGGAGTGCGGTGGGAGGGGCTGTGTGTGAGGGAGGGGAAGAAACAGGTGGTGCAGTTTGCATGTGTCTGTGGGGTGAGGGTGTATACAGTGTGTTTGTACGTGTGTGTGTGTGTGTGTGTGTACACACACATAGGCATCAATGTTAATAAATACACACAAGACAGGAACAATTAGTTTTCCCTAGCCTAGTGCTGTGGCGGTCATGAAATTCTGTCAGGCGGTTATTGTCATTTAAGACTGCCAGTCTCACGGTAAATGACCGTTAATTAACAAACACGTTTAGCATCTCCCATGCATACAAGTCGCTGATGCGTGCCTTTAGAACATCTACATTTTAAAAAGTCAAATCAGTTTAATACACATCACAATAAATTCCTTTATTTTAGGCAGGTCTAAAGAAACATTACAATATGAAGACAATTTATTTCAGAAGAACAGAATGTGTTGGCTTACTACAGTATATGTTATCTGGCTATGCACTATGCCATAGGTTGTAAGCTTGTTCATTTACTAGACAAGATATGTGTAATAAACATGAGGGGAGACAGAGCTGGTTTCAAACGCAGGGCGCAGCAGCTGTTTATTGCCAAGGACCATAGGAGGATGCAGGTAGCTGGGTCCAGGGGCAGGCAGAAGGTCATACACAGGGGGTCCAAAAGGGCAACAGTACAGGCAGGGAAAAGGCTAGTAACGTAGTCCGGGAGATCAGGCAAGAGGTAGATAACAGGAAAGTACAGGCAGGGAATAGACAAACTATCGTACACGGGAGGAGTAACTCACGGGAAACCCAGCGCCCAGATGTGTTTCACAAAACAAACAATACCGCACAGTGACTGGGTGCAAAGAACTGAACTAAATATTGTGTGATAATGACATACAGGTGTGTGAACAGGTGATCAGAATTCAGGTGATTGGGAGAGTGAGCTGCATTCAGGGGATTTAGGTGTTTGAGAGTGTGAACTGGAAAGTGAGCTTCTTTCAGGGGGTCTACGTGTTTGAGGGTGTGAGTTGGAAGCAGACGTTACAATATGATTGTAAGTCCAGTGGCATTATTTTATATTATAGTAAGAAGAATGTTATTTAACTTAGCTGAATAAAATAAACTGGATATTTTTTCTATTCCCGGAGCGAGTCCGCAGATGAAGTGGCTATGTTGAGTGTAAAAATGATCATTTGAAACAGGTCCTATTTGGAGATATTTGTCAACTGTAGTGGTGAATGATATAAAGCTTAGAATGTCTTAGAAATCAAAACATATGGGCTGCATGATGTGACTACAGGCTCTATAACAAACTATTTCTGGGGTATGACTAAACTATACTCCTCATTTCCTGTTTAGGCGGAAGTGCTGCATTGCATACAGGAACGATGGCATCTCAAACAATTTTCACACGTTGTTTGCTTCAACTTCCTAGGATTACTATTATTAACGATGTATCACCAGGTCATCTACAAGTGCAGCTAAATGTAAACTGGAGAAGGGATTCAAGTTTTGTCTTCCTACCTGTGTGACTATGAAGGTAGCTATGTACCGTAGCTGGACCTAGCCAGCTATTGTATTTTTTGCAGTTGTTTATAGCTAACTTTCTGGTTAAAGGGATACTTCTGGATTTTCTCAATTACGCCATTTATCTACTTCTCCAGAGTCAGATGAACTTGTGGATACCATTTTTGTCTCTGCGTCCAGTATGAGAAAGTGAGAAGTAGCTTTGCGAGCCAATCAAATTGACTGGAAGTCAATGCTAACCACTACCATAGATCTCCAGTATTTGCACTAATGCTAGTTAGCAATTGTGCTAACGCTAGTTAGCAACTTCCTTCAAACTGTATCCATGTAGCCAGTCTCATTAGCTACTGATCTACACAACATAGCTGTCTGTAGTTCAGCCTGCCTTGGTGATAAATATATTTGATTACAACTGGTTGTTTACCAACAGCTTGTAATATATAGGGGGTGAAGCCAGGACCTGTGGATGAAATGTTTTTGAAACCCAAACTAGATGGGACCTCAGAAATGCATGAGGTATACAAAATTGTTGACGGGCAGATCAAGTTTAAATAACATTGTGTGTGCAGATATTCATGGTGAAACAAGTTTACATTTACATAACTACACGGCTATGAATGCATCATACGTAGGACATGGACATGCTTTTTGTAGTTCTCTGCTCATCCCTAAACTCTATGCATATTGTTACATTAGTGTAGTGTAATCAGTTTTGCGCATAGAATTAGTCTTTTCAGATCTGTGCTGTACAAAGGATTCATTGGTGTGCTTCCAGACCCCTCTCCCTTGTCATTGAAGCTGTCTATGTGAAACACCTGAGTGGCACTCCTTGGGGAAGGAAAGAGTGAATGCTTTTTACTTTTAGGGAAGTCATCAATGTGAGAGGGAAAAGTACAGCAGAAAACCTAGCTAATTCATCCCAAAGGTGTTCAAGGGATGACCTCCTGAGTTGTACAGTGGTCTAAGGCACTTCACCGCAGTGCTAGCTGTGCCACTAGAGATCCTGGTTCGAGTTCATGCTCTGTTGCAGCCATCCGCGACTGGAAGACCCATGGGCCGGCGCACAATTGACCCAGCGTTGTCCTGGTTTGGGGAGGGATTGGCTGGCAGTGATGTTCTTGTCCCATCACACTCTAGTGACTCCTTTGGCGGGCTGGGCGCAATGCACGCTGACACAATCGCAAGGTGTACGGTGTTTCCTCCGACACGCTGCTGCTACTCTGTTTATCATATCACATATGCATAGTCACTTTAAACATACCTACATGTACATACTACCTCAATTAGTCCGACTAACCGGTGCCCCCAGACATTAGCTTCTCAGACTATCTGCATTGTGTCCCACCACCCATAGACCCCTCATTTACGCTACTGCTACTCTCCATCATATATGCATAGTCACTTTAACCATACCTACATGTACATACTACCTCAATAGGGGCGACAGGTAGCCTAGTGGTTAGAGTGTTAGACTTGTAACCGAAAGGTTGCAAGATCAAATCCCCAAGGTAAAAATCTGTCGTTCTGCCCCTGAACAAGGCAGTTAACCCACTGTTCCTAGGCCATCATTGAAAAAAATAATTTCTTCTTAACTGAATTGCCAAGTAAAATAAAGGCCTGTATATACAGTGGGGCGAAAAAGTATTTAGTCAGCCACCAATTGTGCAAGTTCTCCCACTTAAAAATATGAGAGAGGCCTGTAATTTTCATCATAGGTACACTTCAACTATGACAGACAAAATGAGAGAAAAAAAATCCAAAAATCACATTGTAGCATTTTAAATGAATTTATTTGCAAATTATGGTGGAAAATAAGTATTTGGTCACCTACAAACAAGCAAGATTTCTGGCTCTCACAGACCTGTAACTTCTTCTTTAACCTGTTAAGTCGACCCTCTACTTTTTCGAACATTCTGTTAAAAATCGCGCAACATTTCAGCGCCCTGCTACTCATGCCAGGAATATAGTATATGCATATTATTAGTATGTGTGGATAGCAAACACTCTGACGTTTCTAAAACTGGTTAAATCACGGCTGTGACTTTAACAGAGCGTGAGTTTCATCGAATAGCGCAGGAAAACCTGATCACTGAAAATGGAAATAAATATCCTTGCGCTTACTTCCAGGAATTGTTCAAAGTGAACCGAATTACACGGGACCGAGGTTTCAGCGCCTACAGCTACCACACGTTGTCTAGAGTCTTGACATTTGATTCGCAATTGATTCTTGGTCTAACCGGTTCAAGGGAACTCCTTCCCTCCGTTCTCCGACCGGATGTTTTGGTCGAGCTCTCTCGGCCATGTTTTTTTTCAGACGACACCTATAGAAGTTACATCGCCTCCTGATGAATTTTATCGCTTATTAACGTGTACTAATACCTAAAGTTGCATTACAAAAGTATTTCGAAGTGTTTTGTGAAGTTTATCGTCGACTTTTTGAATAAAAAAAAATGACGTTACGTTATGAAACGCTCTTTTTTTCCGTTTATCATACAGTCTACATAGAACGATATCTAGGCTATATATGGACCGATTTAATCGAAAAAAAGACCCAATAGTGATTATGGGACATCTAGGAGTGCCAACAAAGAAGCTGGTCAAAGGTAATGAATGTTTTATATTTTATTGTGCGGTTTGTGTAGCGCCGAATATGCTAATTATTTTGTTTACGTCCCCTGCGGGTCTTTTGTGGTGTTACATGCTATCAGATAATAGCTTCTCATGCTTTTGCCGAAAAGCATTTAAAAAATCTGACTTGTTTCCTGGATTCACAACGAGTGTAGCTTTAATTCAATACCCTGCATGTGTATTTTAATGACGTTTGAGTTTTAACTAATACTATTAGCATTTAGCGTAGCGCATTTGCATTTCCAGAGCTCTAGATGGGATGCCTGCGTGCCAGGTAGTAGCAAGTGGTTAAGAGGCTCCTCTGTCCTCCACTCGTTACCTGTATTAATGGCACCTGTTTTGAACTTGTTATCAGTATAAAAGACACCTGTCCACAACCTCAAACAGTCACACTCCAAACTCCACTATGGCCAAGACCAAAGAGCTGTCAAAGGACACCAGAAACACAATTGTAAACCTGCACCAGGCTGGGAAGACTGAATCTGCAATAGGTAAGTGTAATCATCTTCGTCTGTTGTTTGTAGAAAGTCAGACCGAAATGCAGCGTGTAGGTTACTCATGACTTTAATGAAGCTAATACGGTACATGAAATAACGAAGAAGAAGAAAACAACAAACGCATGAAACTAATACAGCCTATCTGGTGACTAACACTAAGACAGGTACAATCACCCACGAAATACAACGCGCACTCAGGCTACCTAAATACGGTTCCCAATCCGAGACAACTAGAATCAGCTGACTCCAATTAGGAATCGCCTCAGGCAGCCAAGCCTAACTAGACACACCCCTAATAATACACACTCCCAATTAATACAAACCCTAATACGAAATACCAACATATAAACCCATGTCACACCCTGGCCTACCCAAACATATAACAAAAATACAAGATACAATGACCAAGGCGTGACAGTAAGCAGCTTGGTTTGAAGAAATCAACTGTGGGAGCAATTATTAGGAAATGTAAGACATACAAGACCACTGATAATCTCCCTCGATCTGGGGCTCCACGCAAGATCTCACCCCGTGGGGTCAAAATGATCACAAGAACGGTGAGCAAAAATCCCAGAACCACACAGGGGGACCTAGTGAATGACCTGCAGAGAGCTGGGACCAAAGTAACAAAGCCTACCATCAGTAACACACTACGCCGCCAGGACCTCAAATCCTGCAGTGCCAGACGTGTCCCCCTGCTTAAGCCAGTACATGTCCAGGCCCGTCTGAAGTTTGCTAGAGAGCATTTGGATGATCCAGAAGAAGATTGGGAGATTGTCAGATGAAACCAAAATAGAACTTTTTGGTAACTCATCTCGTTGTGTTTGGAGGACAAAGAATGCTGAGTTGCATCCAAAGAACACCATACCTACTGTGAAGCATGGGGGTGGAAACATCATGCTTTGGGGCTGTTTTTCTGCAAAGGGACCAGGACAACTGATCCGTGTAAAGGAAAGAATGAATGGGGCCATGTATCGTGAGATTTTGAGTGAAAACCTCCTTCCATAAGCAAGGGCATTGAGGTTGAAATGTGGCTGGGTCTTTCAGCATGACAATGATCCCAAACACACCGCCCGGGCAATGGAGTGGCTTCGTAAGAAGGTCCTGGAGTGGCCTTGCCAGTCTCCAGATCTCAACCCCATAGAAAGTCTTTGGAGGGAGTTGAAAGTCTGTGTTGGCCAGCAACAGCCCAAAAACATCACTGCTCTAGAGGAGATCTGCATGGAGGAACGGGCTAAAATACCAGCAACAGTGTGTTAAAACCTTGTGAAGACTTACAGAAAACGTTTGACCTCTGTCAAGGGTATATAACAAAGTATTGAGAAACTTTTATTATTGACCAAATACTTATTTTCCACCATAATTTGCAAATAAATTCATAAAAAATCCTACAATGTGATTTTCTGTCTATCATAGTTGAAGTGTACCTATGATGAAAATGACAGGCCTCATCTTTTTAAGTAGGAGAACTTGCACAATTGGTGGCTGACTAAACAGTTTTTTTGCCCCACTGTAGCCTCGCTACTGTCATTTTCACTGTCTTTGTATTGTTGTTTTATTTCTTTACTTATCTGTTGTTCACCTAATACCTATATTTTACTTAGTTGCACTGTTGTTTAGGGCCTGTAAGTAAGCATTTCACTGTAAGGTCTACTACACCTGTTGTATTTCGCGCACGTGACAAACTTTGATACGATTTCACTAACAGTTCTTGTGCTGATGTTACTACTTGTGCTGAGGCAACTTGGAACTTGGCAGTGAGTGTTGCAACCTGATTTTTCCGTGCTTTGCACTTCAGAGTTGGGTCCCGTTCTGTGAGCTTGTGTGGCCTACCACTTCCCGAGTGAGCCGTTGTCACTCCTAGATGTTTTCACCTCACAATAACAGCACTTACAGTTGACCGGGGCAGCTTTAGCAGTGCAGAAGCATGATGAGCTGAGTTGTTGGAAAGGTGGCGTCCTATGACGGTGCCACGTTGAGAGTCACTGAGCTCTTCAGTAAGACCATTCTACTGCTAATGCTTGTCTATGGTGATTGCATGGCTGGATGAAAGGAATGAAGGAGAGAGAAGATGGAAACGTGCTCTATAGGTAATGTGTCATATTAATTATGCCTGAGGCTGTTCAAAATCAAATACACTATAATTGTATGCTTATGCACTACCAATGAAACAACAGCATCACCTAGTCCTGTGTTCTCTCCCAGACTCATAAATAGTTTGAATCCATCCAGTATGCATAATTGAAGGTGATCAGCATTACTTGTGTCTTAAATAATGATTTTAATGTTTTTACGCAGTAGGTAATATGCGGTAGGCTATGTATTGTATAATGGCACAATTATTTTAAATAAGAGAATACCATGACTAATGCTCACAGTGGAATTTTACTGATGACTCCAGATTGCCGGTGTGACGCTAATTCAGTCACCACAACAACCTATGTAAAATGAAATCACTTTCAAGGTCAAAGTTTCCTCACTGCTTGAGTATTAATCAAGGCATATTTTACGTGCACATCTTCTACCTTTCCCCTTTGTTATGTAAAATAACAATTCCTTTCCAGGCACAGCATGCTGGCCACGGGGAGTATCCCTAGTTTCTACGTCCAGTCAGCAGTTTTGTGGGAAATCCTGTGTCGATGCCAGGCAGACTTTTTATTACCAGTGTTGACTGCCCGTCTCATCATGTGTTCAATGTGGAGCTCGGTTTGTTTTGAAAGTATCTGTTCTATTGAAACATTTTGGTTACTAGCTACCTTGCTAGGACCATTATATATGTCCAGGGATCCTGCCAACCAAAAGTTTGAAGAGCTGCTTGGTGTAGCAGCTAGCCTAGCTACTAACTAGTTAGCAAGCTAACAAGGATTCCTTGTGCGGTTAACGCTTGTGGCTGGGACCACGGATTATCCCTGGCCTGTGGCTGTCTAAATCGCTGCGGTTTGTTGCAGTTTAAATCTGCCCTGCGATCTGCATGGAGTACCAGCATTAGCCTACGTTGCTACCATGGCATCCAAAGCCAAATATGGGAGTAATGGAGAGGACAGCGTTTCTCTATCACAGGTGAAAGATCTTTTAAACAAACAAAAAAGAGCTTTGTCCAAATACTGATGGACTCAACTAACAAAAGAATGGCCCATCTGACCAAAAGGTCCAGGAGCTTAGGAACAATTTGCAATTCTCCAGGGAGAAGTGGATGTCCTGAAAGAGGTTTGCCGCAGATGACGACAACTTCAAGTCCTCTCAAGATAACATCAACACTGTCTGTGAATCAATATTAACAATGACATCCCTGTTCCTGGAGAGCTACCTTCCTGTAGGTTTTTGCTCCAACCCCTGTTGTAACTAACCTGATTCACCTGATCAACCAGCTGATTAGTAGCATCAGGTGCCCTAGATTAGGGTTGGTGTCACGCCTTGGTCATTGTATTTTGTGTTTTTGGTATATGTTTGGGTAGGCCAGGGTGTGACATGGGTTTATATGTTGTGTTTCGTATTGGGGTTTGTATTAATTGGGATTGTGTATGATTAGGGGTGTGTCTAGTTAGGCTTGGCTGCCTGAGGCGATTCTCAATTGGAGTCAGGTGATTCTCGTTGTCTCGGATTGGGAACCGTATTTAGGTAGCCTGAGTTCGCGTTGTATTTTGTGGGTGTTTGTTCCTGTCTCTGTGTAGTGTTCACCAGATAGGCTGTAATAGGTTTCACGTTCCGTTTGTTGTTTTTGTATTTATTCAGTTATTTCATGTACCGTGATTATCTTCATTAAAGTCATGAGTAACCTACACGCTGCATTTCGGTCTGACTCTCTTCTTACAACAGATGAACGAACGAACGACGTTACAGTTGGAGTGAAAACCTACAGGAGATTTGCTCTCCAGGAACAGGGTTGGAGAGCCCAGATCTAGAGGGACAATCCTGGAGGAATTACATAATTGTGCATGGCATACCAGAGTCTCCACATCAAAACTGTGCCGAGTCTGAGGAGAAAGTAAGTAAAATTATTACTGAAAAGCTGTAGATGGATCACATGAAGATTGTGGTGGAGCGCGCTCACAGGTCTGGAAAACATGTAACCAGCCCAGGTGTCAAACCCAGGATGATAGTGGTCAAGTGCTTGAGGTTTAGTGACAAGATGGCTGTTCTGGAGAGAGCCAAGAAATTAAGAGGAACCAACATCTTCCTCAATGAGGACTTATCTGAAGCTGTGAGCCAGAGGTGGAAAGAACTAACCTCAGCTACGAAAGTCTGCCGGAAATCATGGGAACATGATCTTTTTTTTCTTCTATATTTTATCTCTGTCTCTACCAAGGAAGGGGCTGAGAGTAGCCCATATCAATGTATGTAACCTTAGATATAAGGTTAGTGAAATCAATAACTTGCTAACATCTGATAACATTCATATACTGGCCATCTCTGAAACTCACTTAGAGCCTTTAAAGATACATCTGTAGCAATACAGAGATATGACATCTACAGAAAATACAGGACTGCCTATGGCAGAGGTGTTGCTGTGATATAATTTCACTGGTAAAGTGGAAAACCTCAATTGAAATGACAACATTGAACAGTGAACCATAATAGTTTTGTATACAAGATCTAAGAATGAAAGACAAAGATATCTGTTTTGAAGTTGGTCAAGTTGATGTAGGAGAGGTGAAAAACTATTGTTATCCATCAATAATAAGCCTCCAGGTATAGACAGTCTTGACGGGAAACTATCGAGAATGGTAGCAGACGGTAATGCCATCCCTATTAGCTATATCCTTAACCAAAGCCTAAAGGAGTGTGTCCACATGCGTGGAAGGAAGCTAAAGTCATTCCACTGACTAAAAATGGTAAATGACCCTTTGCTGCCTCTAACAGCTGCCCAATCAATCAATCAAATGTATTTATAGTGCCCTTTTTACAACGGCTATTGTCACAAAGTGCTTATACAGAAACCCAAGCCTAAAACCCCAGAGAGCAAGCAATGCAGAAGTAGAAGCACGGTGGAAAAAACTCCAGAGAAAGGCAGGAACCTCAGATGAAATCTAGAGAAGAACCAGGCTCTGAGGGGAGGCCAGGCCTCTTCTGGCTGTGCTAGGTGGAGATAAGAGTACATGGCCTGCTTGTTCTTAGTATATTGATGGAGCGGATTATGTTTGACCAAACACAATGCTATTTGTCAGAGAACAGGTTAACTACTGACTTTCAGCATGCATATAGAGAAGGGCACTCAACTTTTACTGCACTGACTCAGATGACTGATGATTGGTTAAGACAAATGGATAATAAGATGATAGTTGAAGCTGTGTTGCAGCCTTTTATGTTATTGACCATAAATTGTTATTGAACAAAACTGAATTGCTGTTGCTTTAAATCACCTGCATCACATGGTTGGAGTTATCCAATAGAACCCATGGAGTGTTTTTCAATGGAAGCTTCTCTAACGTCAGATACAGTGCCTTCAGAATGTATTCAAATCCCTTGACTTTTTCCACATTTGTTTTGTTAGAGCCTGCATTTAAAATGTATTAAATTGAGATTTGTTGTCACTGGTATACACACAATACCCCAAGTTCAAATGTATTGACTCAATTCAACCCATTTGTTATGGCAAGCCTAAATAACTCAGGAGTAAAAATGTGCTTGACAAGTCACATAATAAATAGCATGGACTCACTCTCTGTGCAATACTAGTTTTACCATGATTTTTGAATGACTACCTAATCTATGTACCTCACACATACAATTATCTGTAAGATCCCTCAGTCGAGCGGTGGATTTCAAACACAGATTCAAGCACAAAGACCAGGGAGGTTTTCCAAAGCCTCGCAAATAAGGGCACATTTTGGTAGATGGATCAAATTAAAAAAATTAAGTTGAATATCTCTTTGAGCATGGTGAAGTTGTTAATTACACTTTGGATTGAGACCCAGTCACTACAAAGAGAAAGGTGTCCTTCATAACTCAGTTGCCGGAGAGGAAGGTTTCACCATGACGCCAATGGAGACATTAAAACAGTTACAGACTTTAATAGATTTCATGGGAGAAAACTGACGATGGATCAACAACACTGTAGTTACTCCACAATACTAACCTATTGACAGAGTGAAAAGACTGAAGCCTGTACAGAATACAAATATTCCAAAACATGCATCCTGTTTGCAACAAGGCACTAAAGCAATACTGCAAAACATGTGGCAAAGCAATTCACAATACAACACATTAATGCTATCCATATTTTCAAGCACAGTGTTGGCTGCATTATTGTATGGCTTACTTGTAATCTTTAAGAACTGGGGAGTTTTTCTTGATAAAAAAGAAAAGGAATGGAGCTATGCACAGGCAAAATCATAGAGGAAAACCTGGTTCAGTCTGCTTTGCACCAGACACTGGGAGATGAATTGACCTTTCAGCAGGACAATAACCTAAAACTCAATGCCAAATCAACACTGGAGTTTCTTACCAAGAAGACAGAGAATGTTCATGACTTACCAAGTTATAGTTTGGACTTCAATCTATAGCAAGACCTGAAAAGGGTTGTCTAGCAAATGATCAACAGACAATTTGACAGAGCTTGAATAATTTCAAATGAAAAATGGGCAAATATTGTATAATCCATGTGTGCAAAGCTCTTAGAGACTTACCTAGAAACACGCAGCTGTATTCGCTGCCAAAGGTGATTTTAACATGCATTGACTTAGGGATGTGAATACATATGTAAATTTGATATTTCTGTATTTCATTGTCAATACATTTGCAAAAATGTCTAAAAACATGTTTTCACTTTGACATTATGGGGCATTGTGTGTAGATGGGTGAGAAGAAAAATATATATTTAATCCATCTTCAATTCGGGCTGTAACAGCTTTCAAAGTTCATTCTTACATGTATTGACTCAGGGATGTGACATGTTGCATTTATATTTTTACTCACACCCCTGAGTCAATAGATGTAAGAATTACCTTTGGCAGCTGTGTTACAGATCGAGTGTTGGTCCCATGTTTCATGAGAAAAAATGAAAGATCCCAGAAATGTTCCATATGCACAAAAAGCTTATTTTGCTTAAATTTTGTGCACTAATTTGTTTACATCCCTGTTGGTGAGCATTACTCCTTTACCAATATAATGTATCCACCTGAGAGGTGTGGAATATCAATAAACTGATCAACTTATTACACAGGTGCACCTTGTACTGGGGAAAATAAAATTGCACTCTAAAATGTGCAGTTTGTCACAAAACACAATGCAACAGATGTCTCCAAGTTTCGAGGGAGTGTGCTGACTGCAGGAATGTCCACCAGATCTGTCGGCAGATAATTAGTTTTTCACCGCAAAGGGGCTGTCCAGGTGAAGAAACCAGATGTGGAGGTCCTGGGCTGGCATGGTTACAAGTGGTAGTGAGGCCTGTGGGACATACTGCCAAATTCTCAAAAATTATGTTGGAGGCGGCTTATGTTAGAAAATGAACATTAACATGCATGTACAACTTCAGCCATCCTCTCCGGCACCATTTTTCCAGTCCCCAAGTCAAAAAATGAATTCACGGCAACACAGTTTTATACAGAGCCATGATCACATGGAACTCCCTTCCATCTCCAATTACTTTAGCAAACAGATTAAACAACAAGTCATGGAAGATTGGAGACTGCGAGGGGACACACATAAACACACACACCCACACACTCTAATACTAACTTAAGTTTTTTTGTATATTGTTTTAATTTGTATTGTATGACTGTCCTTGTCTATCAGTGTATTAGTGTTTTGTTACTTGTCTTGTATTTTTTATTTTTTTGACCCCAGGAAGAGTAGCTACTGCTTCTGCAAAAGCTAATGGGGATCCACATAAACAAAGCTCAATTTGAGAGAGACAGAGAGAGACCGACGCAAATTTCTGAAGTGAAAATACTTTTCCATAGAATGTGTTTATTTAAAAGTCTCCAGACTGAAATCTCTCTATTTTGTTTACAATGTATCTATGTTTTATGAGGAACCTGTTGAAGCTTGTTAAAATGGCAGGTTAGTGCTTATCGTGATGACTATTAGAGGCAGGTCTGCAGAGTGTTCACTAGCTAGCACAGTCATAACATCTGATTTTAAACCCCTAATCCTAACCTTAAATTAAGATCAAAAAGATAATTTTTGTTTTCATTCATTTTTACAACATAGCTAACTTTGACTTTGCAGTTGGCACATCTAGCAAAATTCGCTCTCTTCTGCCTGGAGGACAAGACTCATCCCAACTCATCCCAATGGGTTGTGGAATATATATGATTGTTACCAACCGTCGGTACACTGCGAGGGAGTAAGCCTACAAGTTTGAGAACAAATTCCATGTTTACTTTGTTAGGCCTCAACTCTACAAATCAGCAAAAATGCAGTGTAGCCTATCATAACCCTTGTGACTGCAGTTGAAACTCATCACTACAGACCTGTAAATAGTACCTGTAATAGCTTTATTTTGATTCTATCATATCATTAGTTTCCAGTGGACAGGCCGACTGTATCACCTGCTGCAAGAGGTGAACCAAACTACTACTGTTTCCCTGGCGACATGAAACACATCACCACACACCTATAAGTAGTACCTTTGTTTTGCCTCCCTTTTTCTCTGAGACTAACATCATATCATTAACATATCAGTCAACAGGCCTCGACTGAAACGACCTGCGTAAAGTAATGAAAATCTCACACCATTCACTCTCCTGCTCACTTTCCCTCCCTCAGCACGTAGGACCCCTGATATAATGAGATTTCCCCATGTAGGTCTACACATGTATTTTGGAGCGTGGCTCTGCAGTCACTTGGTGCTCGCTTGGCAAAAGGTGAAAACAAGAGCATTATAAATGCCTAATCCCTGTTACATTATTCATGGATATAAAAACCCCAGAACACAAAGGATGGTGGGATGAGGAGAAGAGAGCTCACTTCAAAAGCCTCCTCACCTGGATCTCTGTGTGGGTATCCACTGCATGCTTCAATTGGAGGGGGAAATTTATCAAAGGCATACATTATCATCTGAAAATAAATCCACTGCACTATGGCACCGCAGCAGCACCACACTGAGAAGAACAGCAGAATTAGAGAATGAAAAGAGGGAGAAATAAGAGAGGAGTGATAAATAGGAAGCAAATAGGACATTGACAATAGTCGGGAAAAGAAGGGATACAGTATTCCACTCAAGGGTGGAGCTGAGTGAAGGAGATTTGATTGAAACCCTTGATGGATCCCTTAAAGACACAGATCTTCATGCGTTCTTATTCAGGGCCTAGCCGCCATCGATGTGGCATAACTGGGCCATTTTCCTTGACGCCTGCGATGAATGGAGGGGAACAAATTCTTGATAGAAGGGAAGACTTCTTTCAGGTCACAGCGGGTGTTTAAAGACTGATGAAATATCACATGCAAACAGGGAAGGAAAGAAAAGGGGAATGAAAAGGGGATGATTGTAAAGGAGGGGAGGGGAGGATATGAACACCGGAGTGGATCAACACAACTTCAAATGCTGTTTGAACAAGGAATGGCTATCACTGTTGAATGTGTGTAACACTTATTCCTTATAATATAATACATGCCCTCTAGAGCACATATTACATGACATTAAAAATTATGGGTAGGTAACATTCTTTTGAACCACGTGTGTACTACATTTATAGTGTATTTATTAATTGCAGACTTTATAGATACATATCAGCCTGTATAAATACAGACATGTAATGCATTTGTAGTTCATGGAAAGTGTGGCAATTTGGTTTGAGTCCAAGTCTGCACCACAATGTATTTTTAAAATGTATTTTTATGTCTTTAATGCTCTGTTAATCATATGCATCTTTTCATCAGCATATTTTAAGACTTGAAACTTAAGGTGTAGCTTCACTTTAAGATTTTAACATCCAAACAAAGTGGATAGGCTAAAGAAAGTGTGTTTACATCCCAAAACAGCCTTTTGTCTAAAATACTTTTAAGACAAATCACTAATACCACAAGATTTGTGAGTGTGATTCATGACTGATTAAAGCATGACATTTAATCATATTTGAAAGTACAGCAAACGTCATTGATGGAAGCTAAGAAGTTAATTATTATAAAAAGGTGTATCTTTCACGCGCCTCCATCTGGAAATAGTCCAATTGGGAATCCCATTGGGATTTTTCCATAAAGGCCAACTTTTGGTCAAAAAAAGATGGGGTTGGCTTTGATTGTTGACAGCATGTAAACTATATTCCATATCCAATGTTTATCCAATGTTTATGAAATACATAAATATATTTGCACAATTAGCACTTGTTCTCTCTCAAATACATCATTACATTTGTTGGTTAGCTACCTAGCAAATTGTTGCATATTAACATGACAGTCAAAAAAACTCAAAACCAAAAATGGTATCAAGAACAAAATAAAACTATCTCAAACGAGTCACCTACAATTCCCCACATTGCAGCTTCTCGTCGTTCTTGCTAGCTATCTGGCCATCCAGAATAACAAAAACACAATGCCCTCTGCCCTATGGAAACGTGCGCATTGTTTTCGTGATGTTGTCAGCTAACCCGTCTATTGAGAAGTAATCACTAATCAACTCACTGCGATAACTCATTTTTGCCTGTTAATTATGTAATTATTGTTGATTACAGCACAATAACAGAATTGACAAACTGACTGTAACAGCAGCGCTCATATTTGTTTGTGGCTAATTGATGCTGAGTGCTAAGTTGAAACATGTCCAGTTTCCTAATTCAGAATTTCTAGGCTACTGTGAGTTTGACCTGGGTATTATTTGAAATCTTTCAAATATGTTGAGCATATGCATTTGCTTTAGCCTGCCTGGAGTGCCAGGTGGGTGGGGGTTGCACTTTTCTATTGGCTACATTGGAACAGGCAAGATCAATCAAGTATTTTAAATGATTTTCAAATATTATTTGACCCCTAGTCTGCTCCCAATCCTGGGGTCCTTCTTCGAGCTTCCACGCTTTGTACAACTCTGCTGGTTGAATTGATAAAACTGTTTTTAAGATGTCAAAGTAAACAGTGGAGTCCTGAATTATTATATATTGATAAAGATGAGCAATAATTACTGTATAAAATAAATAATTAAAAACTGACTACGGTATAATGTATGCTCAAATAAATTGGGACATTATATTATTTTATACTAATACAATTGCGCAGAGAAAAGATTTTGTTTAACAAGTAATACTTTTTTTCTTAAAAAAAAATAGGGGTCAAAATTATTGATACACCTACTTTCAAAACCTCACCTTGCAACACAGGAGGTTGGTAGCACCTTAATTGGGGAGGACAGGCTCGTGGTAATGACTGGAGCAGAATGAGTGGAATGGTATCAAATTTCCATTCCATTCGCTCCTTTCCAGCCATTATAATGAGACGTCCTTCCCTCAGCAGTCTTAGCAGTCTCCACTGCCTGGGAAGGATAATGCCACTGAGCCTTATTTTATGAGATTAGAGAAGACATTGGGAGAGATCTTAGACCATTCAGCCATACAAAATATTTTCAGATCCTTGATATCCTTCGTCTGCAGTTATGGACTGCCCTAGACAGAGCTAGAGCTGCGTTTGTCAGACCATGAGACATCCCGGAAATTGGTCTTCTCACAAAATAAAAAATGGCCTAAACTATTTGACCACTCTATGGAAAGGTGAGACTCTCACAAACATGTACATGTCCTTGTTTTGTTCTAGGATGACCACAGGCCTCACCTGAAGGTCCCCAGGGACCAGTTGAAAAATGAATGGATGTATACAGTACCAGTCTAATATTTGGACACACCTACTCATTCTACTGGGTTGGCGCCCCCCCTTGGGTTGTGCCGTGGCGGAGATCTTTCTGGGCTATACTTGGCCTTGTCTCAGGATGGTAAGTTGGTGGTTGAAGATATCCTTCTAGTCGTGTGGGGGCTGTGCTTTGGCAAAGTGAGTGGGGTTATATCCTTCCTGTTTGGCCCTGTCCGGGGGTATCATCGGATGGGGCCACAGTGTCTCCTGACCCCTCCTGTCTCAGCCTCCAGTATTTATGATGCAGTAGTTTGTGTCGGGGGGCTAGTGTCAGATTGTTATATCTGGAGTACTTCTCCTGTCTTATCCGGTGTCCTGTGTGAATTTAAGTATGCTCTCTCTAATTCTCTCTTTCTTTCTCTCTCTCGGAGGACCTGAGCCCTAGGACCATGCCTCAGGACTACCTGGCATGATGACTCCATGCTGTCCCCAGTCCACCTGGCTGTGCTGCTGCTCCAGTTTCAACTGTTCTGCCTGCGGCTATGGAATCCTGACCTGTTCACCCGACGTGCTACCTGTCCCAGACCTATTATTTGACCATGCTGGTCATTTATGAACAGTTGAACATCTTGGCCATGTTCTGTTACAATCTCCACCCGGCACAGCCAGAAGAAGACTGGACACCACCCCTCATAGCCTGGTCCCTCTCTAGGTTTCTTCCTAGGTTTTGGCCTTTCTAGGGAGTTTTTCCTAGCCAACGTGCTTCAACACCTGTATTGCTTGCTGTTTGGGGTTTTAGGCTGGGTTTCTGTACAGCACTTCGACATATCAGCTGATGTAAGAAGGGCTATATAAATACATTTGATTTGATTCATGGGTTTTCTTTATTTTTACTATTTTCTACAACTTAGAAGGACTAACACAGTTGGAAAGGCTACAACCAAAAGTCATAGAAAAAGCAGAACATCATGCTTTACCCAATACTCATCATTGGGGTAGGCATTTAAAGGACATTATCAGGAAGCGCTGGTACATTATTGATACTGACCCACAATTGAAACTCATTTTTAAATATCCCCCACATATGGTTTTTAAAAGACCCCCAGACGTGAGAGAGAGTGGTTCAATCTGATTACCCACCAGAGAAAAGGCAAACTTTTTTGGACAAGGTTCCATAGGGGAATTATAAATGTGGACAATGTGCTCATAACAGCTTTACGTACAAATGCAACTAATTTACCCACACAGGACAAAGATTTTAGATCATGGACCTGACTACCTGCATGTCCACCAATGTTATTTACAAGTTGAAATGTCTTCGTGAAATTGTTGGTAAAATTATGATTAAATGACTGAACAAATCATTTTAAATGGAACTGTAACTAAGTAAAACTTATACTCTGTTATTGTATCTGATTAACAATATGAGTTCATAAGAATGGATTGTGTGACACGGACAAGGAGTAATTAAAGTTAATGAACACCATTCCAACTAGGAAGAAACTAATGGGTTGGGGACTGTGTAAACACATAAGGTCGTTAACCTAGCGTTGAACCTACAGAGACTTAGCTCTGGGTTTTTAGATAAGAATGTGAGTGCATTCCTAGGTTTTCTGTTAATTAGAACTGTCAGCTCAGTGGTGATTGATAATGTTGAGGGGTCAAAAGTTACCTGGGAGTGTGTTAGTAAGTTAGAATGAACTTTTCACCTCACTTTGTCCCGGTCGAGAGGAGGGGATTCTGTTAAAGCAATGAAATGACGTCATGATCTGTATATAAACTGTTGTTCGTGGTTAAGTGGCAGCGCGCTCTGAGTATTAATTCTGTTCCCTATTATTGAAAGACTGGTCTGCGTCTATTTTATTCAAACAAGAATCTTATAAATTCTCATAAAATAGATTAAGGGTTTTCATTTGATGAAAGCACATTGGCATAATTAAATTACAGTAACAGAAATGTCAAACATAATAAAACCCGTAGAAGCCTTAAAACGTGGATCAGTGAGCACCACAACAACATAAGGACAGGTGAGACAAAAAAAATCTGGTTGCTGCTCATTTTGTACAAGCTGGACATCCTATTAGTTATCTGCAATACATTGGAATAGAAATGGTCACGATGTCACGCAGGGGTGGGGACAATGAGAGGAAACTTCTTTGAAGGAAATCCTTCTGGATCCACAGGCTTAACACACTGTCTCCTTTTGGCCTTAAAAGAACCAGTGTATCTTTATGATACATGTAGAACATGTATCTTTAGTCAAAGTTTATAATGAGTATTTCTGTTATCTAGCGTAGCTTTCTATAATTCTTCCGGATATTTTGGAGGATTTTCTGAACATGGCATCAATGTAAACCGAGAAATATGGATATAAAATGCATATTATCGAACAAAACATATATGTACTGTGTAACATGTCATATGACTGTCATCTGATGAAGATTTTCAAGAGGTTAGTGATTTTTTTTTATCCTGCTTTTGTGATTTTTATCTTTTGCTGGAAAAAATGGCTACGTTTTTTCTTTGGTTTGGTGGTGGTCTAACATAAATATATGTTGTGTTTTCGCCGTAAAACATTTAAAATATCTGACATGCTGGGTAGATGAACAAGGTGTTTATCTTTCAGTTGAGGTATGGGACTTGTTAATGTGTGGAGGTTAAATATTTCTAAAGAATATTTTTGCATTCCCTGCGCCACCTTTTCAGCTGAACGGGGGGGGGTGTAGTTCCCGTAGGGGAACCCATCGCCTCAACAGGTTTTAACCTGTTACTCCTACCCCCTACTTTTTCGAACATTCTGTTAAAAATCGTGCAACATTTCAGCACCCTGCTTCTCATGCCAGGAATATAGTATATGCATATGATTAGTATGTGTGGATAGAAAACACTCAGACGTTTATAAAACTGGTTAAATCATGGCTGTGACTATAACTGAACGTGCGTTTCATTGAAAAGTGCAGGAAAATCTGATCACTGAAAATGGAAACATATATCCATGCGCCACTTCAACCATTTGATAAAGGTGAACCACATTAAATAGGGCCGAGGTTGCAATACCTACAGCTTCCACACGATGTCAACAGTCTTGTCATTTGCCTACGATTTGTTTCTTGGTCAAACGAAGAAGAGACAGCCCATTTCTTCCGGTCTCCGACCGGATATTTTGGTTGAGATTTACCCGGACATTATTTCCAGACGTACAGCTATAGAATATACATCGCCTCGTGATCAATTTGATCGATTATTAACGTTTACTAATACCTAAAGTTGCATTACAAAAGTATTTCGAAGTGTTTTGTGAAAGTTTATCGTCGACTTTTTCTTATTTTAAAAATGACGTTACGTTATAAAACGCTATTTTTTTCGTTGATCACACAGTCTTCATAGATCGATATCTAGGCTATATATGGACCGATTTAATCGAAAAAAAGACCCAATAGTGTTTATGGGACATCTAGGAGTGCCAACAAAGAAGATGGTCAAAGGTAATGAATGTTTTATATTTTATTTTGCGTTTTGTGTAGCGCCGACTATGCTAATTATTTTGTTTACGTCCCCTGTGGGTCTTTTGGGGTGTTACATGCTGTCAGATAATAGCTTCTCATGCTTTCGCCGAAAAGCATTTTAAAAATCGGACTTTTTGCCTGGATTCACAACGAGTGTAGCTTTAATTCAATACCCTGCATGTGTATTTTAATGAACGTTTGAGTTTTAACGAGTGCTATTAGCATTTAGCGTAGTGCATTTGCATTTCCAGATGTCTAGATGGGACGCCTGCGTGTCAGGTAGGAGCAAGAGGTTAAACGCACAGACAATATTTTGACAGTTTTGGAAACTGTTTTCTATCCTGATCCGACAATTATATGCATATTCTAATTTTTGAGACGGCGCTCAGACGTAACAATATTTCTCCGCCATGTTGGAGTCAACAGAAATACAAAATTACAACATAAATATTCCCTTACCTTTGATGATCTTTCATCAGAATGTAGCGCAAGGAGTCCTAGTTTAACAATACATCATTTTGTTTCATAATTTTCAATTCTAGTGTCTAGCAGCATTTGCAACCACTTTCAGCTCACATGCCCAAAAAATGACTTCTGGCCCAGGATAACTTTGCATGAAAACTTTCAAAACCTCCAAAATACATATTACAGGTCGAAGAAACTGGTCAAACTAAGTGCAGAATCAATCTTCAGGATGTTATAATCATATATATCCAATAGCATTCCAACCGGATCATTCGTTTTCATCTGGGGCTGATTGGAACAGCCGAAGCACTCAAAGACAAACGCGCCACAACAAAATGGTATTCTTTTGCGACACCAACTACTTTCCTTCCCATTAGGTCAAAGGTCACAGCAAATGCTCCATTACACTTTCTACTGAATGAGGACATCTAGTGGAAGACGTAGGAAGTGTTTCCAGATCCATAACTTGTTGGGAAGGGAGTGGGCGACGACGTCAAAGTTGCCCCAGCATGGTGCAGGTCTACAATTTTGTTTCTGGTGTCCTTTGACAGCTCTTTGGTCTTGGCCATAGTGGAGTTTGGAGTGTGACTGTTTGAGGTTGTGGACAGGTGTCTTTTATACTGATAACAAGTTCAAACAGGTGCCATTAATACAGGTAACGAGTGGAGGACAGAGGAACCTCTTAAAGAGGAAGTTACAGGTCTGTGAGAGCCAGAAATCTTGCTTGTTTGTAGGTGACCAAATACTTATTTTCCACCGTAATTTGCAAATAAATTCATAAAAAAATCCAACAATGTGATTTTCTTGATTTTTTTTCTCATTTTGTCTGTCATAGTTGAAGTGTACCTATGATGAAAATTACAGGCCTCTCATCATTTTAAGTGGGAGAACTTGCAAAATTGGTGGCTGACTAAATACTTTTTTTGCCCCACTGTATATAGCCCCAAACAGCAAGCAATGCAGATGTAGAATCACGGTGGCTAGGAAAAACTCCCTAGAAAGGCAAAAACCTAGGAAGAAACCTAGAGAGGAACCAGACTATGAGGGGTGGCCAGTCCTCTTCTAGCTGTGCCGGGTGTAGATCACAGTGGTTGTAGAGGGTGCAACAGGACAGCACCTCAAGAGTAAAAATGAACAGTTTAGGGTTCCATAGCCGCAGGCAGAACAGTTGAAACTGGAACAGCGGCAAGGCCAGGTGGACTGGGGACAGCAAGGAGTCATCATGCCAGGTAGTCCTGACGCATGGTCCTAGGGCTCAGGTCCACCGAGAGAGAGAAAGAGAGAATTAGAGAGAGCATACTTAAATTCACACAGGACACCGAATAAGACTCCCAATCGGAGTCAGTGTCACTGTGAAAGAAAATATTCAGAATAGTTTCACATATGAGCCCTGTATCAACAGGTATAATAAACAGCTATATATAGAGAGTGCAGGGGATATACGGTTGAATATATTATTATGACCTGCAAGATCTACTGTCTCTTTTATATTATGACATTTCAGCTAGATCTACTGTCTCTGTTATATTATGACAGACCAGCTAGATCTACTGTCTCTATTATATTATGACAGACCAGCAAGATCTACTGTCTCTATTATATTATGACAGACCAGCTAGATCTACTGTCTCTGTTATATTATGACAGACCAGCTAGATCTACTGTCTTTAGTATATTACAACAGACCAGCTGTATCACTGTCTCCATTTCACTTTGCCCATTGATGTGGTCCTGCCCTCTCCTCAACAGCCTCAAATAGTCTATTTCATGTGGGTTGTGGTGGGGCGGCAGACACACACATCTCACATTTCATGACATTAAATGTTTATATATTGCTTCTAAAATAAATAAAACATCACAAATAATATTTTATATGATTAATTTCAAACAAGGGCATTAGCATGATAAGAACTTGTCCTCTCCCATTCAAAAAATATTCCTCCACAAACGCTAAATGAAGCATCCTACAACAAACTCTGTCTCACTTTCCCAATCAATATATTCTAAAATTGTGTGTACATCTGTATATCTAGACTTAGATTTAGCTTTCCCTGACTTAGTTGCCATAATGATTGATATATAAACAGCTGAATCTGCGCGTTTACCAAACAATGCAGTGCGTAATATGTGTTTCTCCTTCCGGTATGAAAATTCAATAGCGAATGACTCTCGTTACGCTGGAGCTCACTACATGGGTTGGTCTTGCAACACATAAACATGGCCTATTGCCGTTTAGCTCAGCTCATTGGCTATCTACCCAGCTAGATTTCAAGACGATCAGTGGTCATTGGGTTAAAAGACAGTTAATCAACGAAACAGTGGTCATATCATTGGTGCACAGTGATGTCATTACTTGTTGTCTTCAAATCGGTTTCTTTCAGTCAATACGTCCCGCGAAATTGTGTTACAAACAAACCAGTTGATTGCAGTGAAACCAAACATGACTGGAAAAGTAACGTTCTGTGTGGGTTATTTACCTGGAATGTGTCGTCGAAAATGGAATGAGACGGTATTCACGACACAAGCGGGTCACAAAATGTTTCGTGTTAGGCTATAAATACGGATTTTATCAAACAAAAGATCATTCATTGTGTAACAATGAGCATTGGAATTGCAAACAGCAGTTTGTGATTATGTTACGCCTGTGCTGGTTAAAATGGTTGTTTTTTATGAGGCTCTATGCTCAGATAATCGCATTGTATTATTTCGCAGTAAATCCTTTTTTAAATCTGACAACGCAGTTGGATTAGCAAGATTCTAGGCTTTTGATACATGTGAGACACTTGTATTTTCATGAATGTTTAATATGACTATTTATGTAGCGAGCACCGTATGTTGTGGAATTTCAGCCCGCTAGCGGGTTCCGTGCGCAGATCGGTTAACAAGGAGATTGACTTGAAATCGTTTTTTATAGTTTCAATGTGTATTTGTGTATTTTTTTAACCAAATTGAATATTGTATGTGTATGTACATTACTGTAAATATTGATCACATTCTCGGTGTATGATCATATATTTTGATACATTGAAACTGTTATACATTTTTTACCTCCTGTTTCAGTAAGTGATGTCACTGAGAACTGCCACTATATACAGTTTAAGTCAGAAGTTTACATACACTCATGCTGGAGCCATTAAAACTTGATTTTCAACCACTCCACAATTTTCTTTTTAACAAACTATAGTTTTGGCAAGTTGGTTAGGACACCTACTTTCTGCATTACACAAGTCATTTTTCCAACAATTGTTTACAGAACAGATTATTTCACTTATAATTCAACGTATCACAATTCCAGTGGGTCAGAAGTTTACATACACTAAGGTGACTGTGCCTTTAAATTCTTGAGTGTAGGGGGCAGGATTTACCTTCCTGATTTGGCAAAAGAACGTACCCATTTGAAACTGCCTATTTCTCAGGACCAGAAACTAGACTATGCATATAATTGGCAGATTAGAATAGAAAATACTCTAAAGTTTCCAAAATTGTCAAAATATTGTCTGTGAGTATAACATAACTGATATTGCAGGCGAAAACCTGAGGAAAATCAAACCAGGAAGTGCTGTTTTTCCTGAAAGCTCTCTGTTCCAATGGATGCCTTGCCTCCATTTAAAGGGATATCAACTAGATTCCTTTTCCTATGGCTTCCTCACGGTGTCAACAGTCTTTAGCCATAGTTTCAGGCTTTTATTTTGAAAAATTAGCGAGAACGATAACATCGCGTCAGTGGGTAGCTGGGTTTTCGCAGAGTTTTGCTTGCGCAACAGAGTGGGGCAGCCATGGTCTCTCCCTCGCCTATTGAAAAATCGACAGTCCCGGTTGATATATTATCGATTATATATTTTAAAAACAACCTGTGGATTGATTATAAAAAACACTTGACATGTTTGTGGAAATTACGGATACTATTTGGAATTTTTGTCTGCAATGTCGTGACCGCTCGAGCCTGTGGATTTCTAAACATAACGCGCCACACAAATGGAGGTATTTTGGATATCAACATAATCTTTATGGAACAAAGGGAACATTTATTGTGTAACTGAGAGTCTCGTGAGTGCAAACATCCGAAGATCATCAAAGGTAAGCAATTTAATCTATTGCTTTTCTGACTTTCGTGACCAATCTACTTGGCTGCTAGTGTTTGTAATATTCCGTCTACTGAGAGATGTTCTTACATAAACGCTTGTTATGCTTTTGCCGAAAAGCTGTATTTAAATCTGATATGCCAGGTGGATTAACCTCTTCAACCTATGGGGGCGCTATGTCATTATTGGATTAAAAAAAAACGTGCCCGTTTTAAGCGCAATATTTTGTCACGAAAAGATGCTCGACTATGCATATAATTGCCAGCGTTGGAAAGAAAACACTCTGACGTTTTCAAAACTGCAAAGATATTATCTGTGAGTACCCCAGAACTGATCTTACAGGCGAAACCAAGATGAAACTTCAAACAGGAAACAGGTTTTTTGACGCTGTGTTTTACTAACGTCTCCTTATATGGCTGTGAATATGCTGTGAACGAGCTTATGCGCTCTGCCGTTCATCCAAGATGTCCGCAGCATTGTGGCGTATTTGTAGGCATATCATTGGACGATTGGCCATAAGAAACGACATTTGCCAGGGGGCCGTCCGGTGGCCTTTGTCTAAATTGGTGCGCAATTGTCAGTAACACTCATTTTGCCATGGGATACAGACAGAGAAGCACACTTCCAGGAACGATACCACATTGAAGAGATATGTAGAAAAACACCTTGAGGATTGATTCTAAACAACGTTTGCCATGTTTCAGTCGATATTATGGATTTATTATGGAAAAAGTTTGGCGTTTTTATAACTGAATTTTCAGGTTTTTCTGGTAGCCAAACATGACGCAGAAAACGGACCGATTTCTCCTGCAAAAATAATCTTTCAGGAAAACTGAACATTTGCTATCTAACTGAGAGTCTCCTCATTGAAAACATCTGAAGTTCTTCAAAGGTAAATGATTTATTGAATGTTTTTGCTGGTTTTTGTAAAAATGTTGCCTGGTGATGCTAACGCTAAATGCTAATGCAAAATGCTAAAGCTAATTGCTAAATGCTAGTTTTGCTATGGTAGAGAAGCATATTTTTGAAAATCTGAGATGACAGTGTTGTTAACAAAAGGCTAAGCATGAGAGCTAGCATATTGATTTCATTTCATTTGCGATTTTCATGAATAGTTAACGTTGCGTTATGGTAATGGGCTTGAGGCTGTAGTCATGATCCGGGATCCGGGTTGGCTCGACGCAAGAAGTTAACCTGTTGCGACTCTAGGGGCAGTATTTTCATTTTTGAAAAAAAAACGTTCCCGTTTTAAACGGGATATTTTGTCAGGAGAAGATGCTAGAATATGCATATAATTGACAGCTTTGGATAGAAAACACTCTAACGTTTCCAAAACTGTAAAGATATTGTCTGTGAGTATAACAGAACTGATTCTGCAGGCGAAAGCCTGAGAGAAATCCAATCCGGAAGTGCCCCATATTTTGAAAGTGGTGCGTTCCAATGAGTCCCTATAGAGCTGTGAATGCCCTATCAACCAGCTTACGCTTTCTACATATCCCCCAATGTCCAAGATGGCATAGCAGTTCAGACGTCTTTTGTCCTCGTCTTGTCGTCTTGCTTGTCTAGCTTTGGCTGTAAAGCATATTTTGAAAATCTGAGATGACTGGGTGATTAACCAGTTATGCATTAGGGGGGCGCTAACCTCTAGTGACACCCCATCCCAGGTCCGGGAGCGTAATCATCGACTGACACTAATTAGCATGACGCAACGGACATAAATATTACTAGAAAATATTCCTATTCACGAAAATCACAAGTGAAATATATTGAGACACAGCTTAGCCTTTTGTTAATCACCCTGTCATCTCAGATTTTCAAAATATGCTTTACAGCCAAAGCAAGACAAGTTTATTGATAACCTAGCATAGCATTATGCCTTGCTAGCAGCAGGTAACTTGGTCACGAAAATCAGAAATGCAATCAAATTAAATCGTTTACCTTTGATGAGCTTCGGATGTTTTACTCATGAGACTCCCAGTTAGATAGCCAATGTTCCTTTTTTCAAAAATATATTATTTTTGTAGGCGAAATAGCTCCGTTTGTTCTTCACGTTTGGCTGAGAAATTGACCGGAAATTTCGGTCACGACAACGGCGAAAAATATTCCAAATTAGCTCCATAATATCGACAGAAACATGTCAAACGTTGTTTTTAATCAATCCTCAAGGTGTTTTTCAAATATCTATTCGATAATATATCCACCGGGACAATTGGTTTTTCAGTAGGACCGATTTGAAAAATGGCTACCTCTGTATTTTACGCGAGAATCACACTGAGAGCCATCAGGTGACCACTTAAATAATGTAGCCGCTTACGGGTATTCTTCAACATAAAGACGTAAAACTACGTCACAATGCTGTAGACACCTTGGGGAATACAGAGAAAACGTAATCTGGTTGATAGCCCATTCACTGCTCAATAGGGACTCATTGGAACGCAGAGCTTTCAAAACATGAGGCACTTCCGGATTAGATTTTTCTCAGGCGTTTGCCTGCAATATCAGTTCTGTTATACTCACAGACAATATTTTTACAGTTTTGGAATCTTTATGGTGTTTTCTATCCTAAGCTGTCAATTATATGCATATTCTAGCATCTTGTCCTGACAAAATATCTATATATTTTTCCAAAAATGAAAATACTGCCCCCTTGGCACAAGAGGTTAATTTGAATTTGGAGCTCTGCATATCAGCGGGTGTTGATGAAAATGATCCCGCTATAGCGATGGGTGCGTCAAGAAGTTAAACAGCTTGGAAAATTCCAGAAAATTGTCATGGCTTTAGAAGCTTCTGATAATTAGCTTCTGCTAATTGACATCATTTGAGGCAATTGGAGGTGTACATGTGGATGTATTTCAAGGCCTACCTTCAAACTCAGTGACTCTTTGCTTAACATCATGGGAAAATCTAAAGAAATCAGCCAAGACCTGTCTCCTAGAGATGAACGTAAAAAAAGAAAGTGAAAATCATTCCCAGAACAACAGCAAAGACTTTGTGATAATGCTGGAGGAAACATGTACAAAAGTCTCTATACCCACAGTAAGATGAGTCCTATATCGAGATAAGGCTGCTCAGCAAGGAAGAAACCACTGCTCCAAAACCGCCGTAAAAAAAGCCAGACTATGGTTTGCAACTGCACATGGGGACAAAGATCGTACTTTTTGGAGAAATGTCCTCTGGTCTGATGAAACAAAAATAAAACTGTTTGGCAAAAATGACCATCGTTATGTTTGGAGGAAAAAGGGGGAGGCTTGCAAGCCGAAGAACACCATCCCAACCGTGAAGCATGGGTTGGCAGCATCACGTTGTGGGGGTGCTTTGCTGCAGGAGGGTCTGGTGTACTTCACAAAATCGATGGCATCGTGAGGAAAGACAATTATGTGGATATATTGAAGCAACATCTCAAGACATCAATCAGGAAGGTAAAGCTTGGTCTCAAATTGTTCTTCCAAATGGACAATGACCCCAAGCATACTTCCAAAGTTGTGGCAAAATGGCTTAAGGACAACAAAGTCAAGGTATTGGAGTGGCCATCACAAAGCCCTGACCTCAATCCCATAGAAAATGTGTGGGCAGAACTGAGAAATTGTGTGCGTGCAAGGAGGCCTACAAACCTGACTCAGTTACCGCATCTCTGTCAGAAGAAATGGGCCAAAATTCCCCAACTTATTGTGGGAAGCTTGTGGAAGGCTACCCAAAGTGTTTGACCCAAGTTAAACAATTTAAAGGCAATGCTACCAAATACTAATTGAGTGTATGTAAACTTCTGACCCACTGGGATTGTGATGGAAAAAAAGCTGAAATAAGTCATTCTCTCTACTATTCTTCTGACATTTCACGTTCTTAAAATAAAGTGGTGATCCTAACTGACCTAAGACAGGGAAATTGTACAAGGATTAAATGTCAGGAATTGTGAAAAACTGAGTTTTATTGTATTTGGCTAAGGTGTATGTAAACTTCCGACTTCAACTGTATATGACCTTCCACCATCACCTGGGATATAAATGCCTGATGAAGACCTAAGGGTCAAAACTTTGTTGTAAGTAAATGTCACCTGGGAGCATGCGCAGCAGTATGCAGTGTTTTCCTTTCTGTTTTCCATGAGTTTGCCAAATGTACAACTCCAGCACCTACAGAAAGAATCAGGATGTGTGTACGTTCTTCAGATTTTGTACATGACAATAATAGACTTCAAACTATGAAATAACACGTCATGTAGTAACCAAAAAAGTGTTATATTATTTAATAATGAATCATATATTTTATATTTGAGATTCTTCAAAGTAGCACTCCATCACTCTCCTTATTGGTCCCTTACATAGCCTGAAGGTGTGTTGGGTCATTGTCCTGTTGAAAAACAAAGTATAGTCCAACTAAGCACAAACCAGATGGGATGGCATATTGCTGCAGAATGCTGTGGTAGCCGAGCTGTGTGTGCCTCGGAAAAAAAAAATCACAGACAGTGTCATCAGCAAAGAACCACCACACGTCACACCTCCTCTTCCATGCTTCACAGTGGGTACCACACATGTGGAGATCATCCGTTCACCTACTCTGCGTCTCACAAAGACACAACAGTTGGAACCAAAAACCTCAAAATTGGACTCATTAGACCAAAGGACAGATTTCCACCGGTCTAATGTCCATTGCTCATGTTTCTTGGCCCAGGCAAGTCTCTCCTTCTTATTGGTGTCCTTTATTAGTTGTTTATTTGCAGCAAATTGACCATGAAGGCATGATTCACTCAGTCTCCTCTGAACAGCTGATGTTGAGATGTGTCTGTTACTTGAGCTCCGTGAAGCATTTATTTGGGCAGCAATTTCTGAGGCTGGTAACTGCGCTGGTCCTCATGAGAACCACTTCCATCAAATGCTTGATGGTTTTTATGACTGCACTTGAAGAATTTTCCGCATTGAAATTTGACACATTGACATGTCTTAAAGTAATGATGGACTGTCGTTTCTCTTTGCTTATTTGAACTCTTCCTGCCATAATATGGACTTGGTATTTTACCAAATAAGGCTATATTGTGTATACCCCCCCTACCTTGTCACAACACAACTGATTGACTCAAAAGAAAGTCCACAAATTAACTTTTAACACGGCACACCAGTTAATTGAAATGCATTCCAATTGACTACCTCATGAAGCTGGTTGAGAGAATGCCAAGAGGGTGTCATCAAGGCAAAGTCTGGCGACATTGAATCTCAAATAGAAAATACATTTCGATTTGTTTAACACATTTTTGGTTAGTACATGATTCCATATGTATTATTTCATAGTTTTGATGTCTTCACTATTATTATACAATGTAGAAAATATTACAAATAAAGAAAAACCCTTGAATGAGTAGGTGTATCCAAACGGTTGACTGGTACTGTATATATATATATATATATATATATGTATATGTAGACTGTTTACTGCCAAAAATAATAAGGTGCAACTCAATATTAGGAAGGTTTTATTAATGTTTTGTACAAATGTATGCCAATAGGTTAACGAAATATGTAAAAAATTCCATTGACTGTAGAAGTTTGATCTACCTCAGTCTATTAACTAAAATAACGATGCCTTTGTTTCAGGTAAAAGAGTAATCCATCGATAATATGATGTGTGTTTGTGTGTGTGTGTGATTGACACAGGTACTTAGCATTTTCTGTAATCTTATATGAACAACATCTCCACTGGGCACACACGTTGAATAAACGTTGTTTCTATGTGATATCAATTTAGCCTACATAAAGCCAACCTCAATCCGAATTTACTTTTACATAAAGCTAGTTTAAGAAAAGTTAGTTACTTTCCACTATTCAATGTTATTGATGTTTGCAAATTAGTGTGAAAACTGATAAATGTCGAACTTTGTTGACATGATAGCTCAGCTGAAATAAACACAGCTTGTTCCCAAAGCTAAGAAAGGTACAGAGAGGTAGACATCTGGATGGTAAACTTGTTTTCACTGAAGTGCATTACCCCTTTTATACCAGTAGGAGTCACTGTTTAGGCAGAAATTGTTGGACTGTGGCTTCACATTTTATTTCAATATGCCCCTTTATTAAGGTTGATAGCATGAAGTTGAAACGATGACGTTGATTCAAACAAACAATTTTACTATCATCATTGAAACAAGGTCAAATAAAATATGTAATCAAATGTAAAATTCAAACATTTCAAAAACCCAAGTGGCGCAGCCCTCTAAAGCACTGCATCTCAGTGTTAGAGGTGTGACTACAGACCCTGGTTTGTTCCAAGGCTGTATCACAACTGACTGTGATCAAGAGTCCCATAGGGTGGTACACAATTGGCTCAGTGTTGTCCGGCGTAGGGGAGGATTGGGCTGGGGTATGTCGTTATTGTAAAATAAGAATGAGTTATTAACTGACTTGCCTAGTTAAATAAAATAATATAGGACAAAAAATATTTTTTACATTTCTATTTGAGGTTTGATATGCAATATCAACGTTTTGATGAATATGTTGAAATTAGCTAGATTGATGTAACAACCTTTTTCTATTTTTATACATTGACAAAGAGCATTAACAACTAATTAAGCATGTAAAGACTTCCGCTCGCACTCCAAAGTGTCCCTCTCTTCCTCTCCTCCTTTTAACTTTGCCCTTAAGATGTTTACAGCTTTTACGGCTAATTGTGCACATGCCTGTGCACTAATCTTACCCCTGCCATTGTTGTCTGTTTGATAATGCCCTCGCAGGCAGACAGGGGATACTTCCTAAATGGCACCCTATTCCCTACACAGTGTACTACTTTTGACAAGTGTAGAGCATAATGTAGGGGATAGTGTGCTATTTGGGACAACATCAGGCAGTGAGGTGGTTGCTCCTCAGACTGTGTGTGTTAGTGTATATGTCTGTGTGTGTGTGTGTCAGGTTCCCTCTAATGCATTCTGATGCTACACCTTGACTACATCTCCCTAAGGACCCTTCTCCTGTTGGAGTGGGGCTTAATTCCATTAGGGAGAAAAAAATCAATTATCTGCACAAAGCACACATACAACACACACACGCACACTCTTTTCAGAAGATTTCTGCGACACTCCTAAATGACTCAGAGGCAACACATCCTTTTTAACATGCTACCCATCCCCTCCTCCTCATCCCTCTCTTTCTCGTCTCTCTCCTGCAATCTTATTTGCCTGAATGAGACATTAACTCAGGTCATCGGCTGCAGATGTGCTGCACAACCAAGTGAAAAGAGCGCAGGAGAGGGGGAGTGAACCTTCAAGGAGTTGGCCTTTCACAAGGATGCACACAAACATATGCGCTCACCTAAACAAATACATAACAGCACTGCGAATACATTAATCAGTGTATTCAAGGACATACTCTCTCACTTACACACATTGCTTTACCGGAATCACTAGAGAACAGCTGCTATCCAATGTCTCTGGTCTTGAATGTCTGATTGCAGGGATTCGTCTCAAACACTGTCCATGGTCCTGAAATTATGCTATTGCCGCTTGCTTGTCCGTTTATTTTGCAGAGCATCAGACACTTTCTTAGCTTCCACAGGGTTCTACTTGTAAATGTTTTGAATGAGGTAGATCAGCTTTAATATTGCAGATAGATTGTGGCATCCAGTAAAACCTGTTATGGCTGCAATCCCACTAACAGGATAAGTGTCATCAACAACCGCTGAATAGCATAGCGCTACATTGAATAAATATTACTATAAATATTTATATTCATGAAATCACAAGTGCAAAAGAGGACAACACAGCTTAGCCTTTTGTTAATCCACCTGTCGTGTCAGATTTTGAAATGAAGCTTTACGGCGAAAGCAATCCAAGCGTTTGTGTAAATTTATCGATCGCACGACAACACATTAAGTACACTTAGCATCAGGTAGCTTGGTCACGAAAATCAGAAAAGCAATCAAATGAATCATTTACCTTTGATGATCTTCGGATGTTTTCACTTAGGAGACTCCCAGTTACACAACAAATGTTCCCTTTATTCCATAAAGATAATTTTTATATCCAAAATACCTCCGTTTGTTTGCCGCGTTATGTTCAGAAATCCACAGGAAAGAGCGGTCACGACAACGCAGACGAAAATTCCAAATAGTTTCCATAATGTCCACAGAAACATGTCAAACGTTTTTTATAATCAATCTTCAGGTAGTTTTTAAAATATATAATCGATAATATGTCAACCGCAAATGTCTTTCACAGTAGGAGAGGGAAAAGCAATACCTATCCAAACTCAATCAATCAATCAATCAATCAAATTTTATTTATATAGCCCTTCGTACATCAGCTGATATCTCAAAGTGCTGTACAGAAACCCAGCCTAAAACCCCAAACAGCAAGCAATGCAGGTGTAGAAGCACGGTGGCTAGGAAAAACTCCCTAGAAAGGCCAAAACCTAGGAAGAAACCTAGAGAGGAACCAGGCTATGTGGGGTGGCCAGTCCTCTTCTGGCTGTGCTGGGTGGAGATTATAACAGAACATGGCCAAGATGTTCAAATGTTCATAAATGACCAGCATGGTTGAATAATAACAAGGGAGGACAGTTGAAACTGGAGCAGCAGCACAGTCAGGTGGACTGGGGACAGCAAGGAGTCATCATGTCAGGTCGTCCTGGGGCACGGTCCTTGGGCTCATGTCCTCAGAGAGAGAAACTCTGTTGCGTGAGCGAAACTCATGTGACCACTTAACATGATGTTATCGTTCTGGCTCATTTTTCAAAATAAAAGCCTGAAACTATGTCTGAAGACTGTTGACACCTTGAGGAAGCGATAGGAAAAGGAATCTGGTTCATATCCCTTTAAAGTTTTCAAAATAGAAGCCATTTCCTGTTTTGATTTTCCTCAGGGTTTTGCCTGCAATATCAGTTCTGTTATACTCACAGACAATATTTTGACAGTTTTGGAAACTTTAGAGTGTTTTCTTTCCAATACTAATAATAATATGCATATATTAGCAGCTGAGACTGAGGAGCTGGCCGTATACAATGGGCACCTTTTCATCCAAGCTACTCAATACTGCCCCTGCAGCCATAAAGAGTTAATGTAATTGTCTGCATCATTTCAATCCCCCATATATTTTTTTAGTTTTGTAAATATATACAGTACCAGTCAAAAGTTTGGACACACCTACTCAATCAAGGGGTTTTGTTACATTTTTACTATGTAGAATAATAGTGAAGACAATCAAAACTATGAAATAACATGAACTCATGTGGTAACCAAATCCACAGTTATTTTAGATTCTTCAAAGTAGCTACCCGTTGCCTTGATGACAGCTTTGCACACTTGGCATTCTCTCAACCAGCTTCACCTGGAATGCTTTTCCAGCAGTTTTGAAAGAGTTCCCAAATATGCTGAGCACTTGTTGGGTGCTTTTCCTTACTCTGCGGTCCAACTAATCCCAAACCATCTTAATTGGGTTGAGGTTGGGTGATTGGGGAGGCCAGGTCATATGTTGCAGCAATCCATCACTCTCCTTTTTGATCAAATATCCCTTACACAGCCTGGAGGTGTGTTGCTTCATTGTCCTGTTGAAAAACAAATGATAGTCCCACTAAGCACAAACCAGATGGGATGGCGTGTCACTGCAGAATGCTGTGGTAGTCATGTTGGTTAAGTGTGCCTTGAATTCTAAATAAATCACAGACAGTGTAGCCAGCAAAGCACCCCCACACCTCCTCCTCCATGCTTCATGGTGGGAACCACACATGCAGAGATCATCCGTTCATCTACTCTGCGTGTGACATGGTGAGGTTGAACCCAGGTGCAGAGAAGAGTCCAGTGGAGGAATCAGTGGTTATGGATAAACATCATATTTTACTGAAAAACGGTAACGGAAGGATCACAGTCACCCTGGGAAAGTCTCAAAAACTTACTCAGGAGACAAACATGAATTCCGTCTCAGTCCATTTTTGACGACACATTCCAGGTAAATCACCCATACAGAACGTGCCTTTTCCAGTCATGTTGGGTTTCACTGCAATCAACTGGTTTGTTTGTAACACAATCAAACCTGATGGGCCATTTCGCGGGACGTATTGACTGAAAGAAACCAATTTGAAGACAACAAGTAATGACATCATTGTGCACCATCATTGTGCCCGCTGTTTCGTTGATTGACTGTCTTTTAGTCCAATGACCACTGATCGTCTTGAAATCTAGCTGGGTAGATAGCCAATGAGCTGAGCTAAACGGCAATACGCCATGTTTATGTGTTGCAAGACCAAGCCATGTAGTAAGCTCCAGCGTAAAGAGAGTCATTCGCTATTGAATTTTCATACCGGAAGAAACTACGCATTTACGCACTGTATTGTTGGTGAATGCGCCCGATTCAGCTGTTTATATATCAATCATTATGGCGACTATGTCATGTTTTGTCATTGGTTATCATGTCTTGTCTCTGTGCTTCCCTTCTATTCGTTTCCCTCTGCTGGTCTTATTAGGTTCTTTCCCTCTTTCTATCCCTCTCTTCCCCTCCCTCTCTTCCTCTCTCGCTCTCTCTCCTTATCGTTCCGTTCCTGCTCCCAGCTGTTCCTCATTTACTCTTTTCACACCTGTCCCCTATTTTGCCCTCTGATTAGAGCCACTATTTCTCCCTCTGTTTTCCGCTTCTGGCCTTGTCGGATCCTTGTATGAGGTTCGCTGTTCTGTGTCCTTGTCTCGCCCTGTCGTGTTTTATCTTCTTCAGATGCTGCGTATGAGCAGGTGTCTTAGTCTGCTACGGTCGGTGCCTTCCCGAAGCAACCTGCAGTCTATGGTCGAGTCTCCAGTCTGTCCTCGCTACTACGAGTGGATTTAAGTTTTTCCTGTTTTGTTTTCTCCTTGATATATCCAGGATTATTACTTTTGTCATTTACTGGAATAAAGACTCTGTTTTCGTTAAGTCGCTTTTGGGTCCTCATTCACCAGCATAACAGACTAAGTCAGGGAAAGCTAAATCTAAGTCTAGATATACAGATGTACACACAATTTTAGAATAAATTGATTGGGAAGGTGAGACAGAGATTGTTGTAGGACTTCATTTAGCGATTGTGGAGGAATATTTTTTGAACGGGAGAGGACATTGTTTTGTACTGGTAAGTTCTTATCATACTAATGCCCTTGTTTGAAATTAATCATTTAAAATATTATTTGTGATTTTTTATTTATTTTAGAAGCAATATATAAACATTTAATGTCATGAAATGTGAGATGCGTGTGTCTGCCGCCCCACCCCAAAATAGACTATTTGAGGCTGTTGAGGAGAGTGCAGGACCACATCAGTGGCCAAAGTGAAATGGAAATAGTAGATACAACTGGTCTGTTGTAATATAATAAAGACAGTAGATCTAGCTGGTCTGTCATAATATAAAAGAGACAGTAGATCTAGCAGGTAATAATAATATATTCAACCTTCAACTCTCTCTATATAGAACTACTCGTGGTGAAAATGGCGATGAAGGAGCGGAGGCACTGATTAGAAGGGGCGGAACATCCATTCTTAGTGTGGACTGATCATAAGAACCTGGAATATCTCCGCACCACCAAGCACCTCAACTCAAAGGCAAGTGGCCCGGCTAACGGGATGTTTGTCCTGGACCCTGCCCATCTCCTTACGGTGGTGGATAGGTTTTTGAAAGCTGTCCGTTTCATTCCCCTTCCCAAGTTGCCCTCATGCAAGAAGATGACCCAGCTCATGGTGCAGATCATGACTTCCGGTGGACATGGTCGTGGTCCTTAGTTCTCGTCCCAGTTCTGGAAGGCACTCTGCAACCTCATTGGGTCGTTGGCCAGCCTGTCCTCCGATTTTCACCCCCAGTCCATCGGTCAGTTGGAGTGAGCCAATCCGGACCTGGAGACGGCTCTTCATTGCTTTGTCTCTGCCAACCCCACCACCTGGAGCCAGCAACGTGTGTGGGTGGAATATGCCCGCAACACCCTTACCTGCCTGGACACTGGTCTTTCGCCCTTCGAGAATTCCATGGGATACTACCACCGGACACCTGCTCTCCGCTATCGTCTCGGGCAGAGGGTATGGCTGTCCACTCAGGATCTGCCCCACTGGTTGAAGTCTTGTAAACTTTCCCTCCATTTTATTGTCCCTTTCCCAATCTCTAAGATTCAATGCCCCTCTGCTGTTCGTCCCGCACCCTCCGTATACAGTGCCTTGCAAAAGTATTCATCCTCCTTGGCGTTTTTCCTATTTTGTTGCATTACAACCTGTAATTTAATAACTAGCATGGCTACCACAGTATTCTGCAGCGATACGCCATCCCATCTGGTTTGGCTTAGTGGGACAATCATTTGTTTTCAACAGGACAATGACCCAACACACCTCCAGGCTGTTAAGGGCTATTTGACCAAGAAGGAGAGTGATGAGTGCTGCATCAAATGACCTGGCCTCCACAATCACCCGACCTCAACCCAATTGAGATGGTTTGGGATGAGTTGGACCACAGAGTGAAGGAAAAGCAGCCAACAAGTGCTCAGCATATGTGGGAACACTGTCAAGACTGCTGGAAAAGCATTCCAGGTGAGCTGGTTGAGAGAATTCCAAGAGTGTGCAAAGCTCTCATCAAGGCAAAGGGTGGCGACTATATATAAAATATATTTTGATTTGTTTAACACTTTTTTGGTTACTACATGATTCCATTTGTGTTAATTCACAAACTTTTGACTGGTACTTTATACAAAAGTATGTGGACAGCCCTTCCAATTAGTGGATTTGGCTATTTCAGCCACACCCTTTTCTGAAAGGTTTATAAAATCGAGCACACAACCTTACAATCTCTATAGACAAACATTTGCAGTAGAATGGCCTTCAATAGAATGACATTCTATGTGGCACCGTCATAGGATGCCACCTTTCCAACAAGTCAGTTCTTCAAATTTCTACCCTGCTAGAACTGCAACGGTCAACTGTACAGTAAGCACTGTTATTGCGAAGTGGAAATGTCCGACAGCAACAAAGGCTCAGCCATGAATTGGTAAGACACACAAGCTCACCAAACTGGACCGAGTTCCAAACTGCCTCTGGAAGCAACTTCAGCAGAAGAACCGTTCATCTGGAGCTTCATGAAATGAGTTTCCATGGCCGAGCAGCCGCACACAAACCTAAGATCACCATGCTGAATGTAAAGTGTCGGCTGGAGTGGTGTAAAGCTCGCCGCCATTGGACTCTGGAGCAGTGGAAACGCGCTCTCTGGAGTGATAAATCATGCTTCACCATCTGGCAGTTCGACGGACAAATCTGGGTTTGGCGGATGCCAGGAGAATGCTACCTGCTTGATTGCATAGTGCCACCTGTAAAGTTTGGTGGAGGAGGAATAATGGTCTTGGGCTGTTTTTCATAGGGCTAGGCCCCTTAGTTCCAGTGAAGGGAAAACTTAACACTACAGCATACAATGACATTCTAGACGATTCTGTGCTTACAACTTCGTGACAACAGTTTGGGGAAGGGCCTTTCCTGTTTCAGCATGCACAAAGCGAGGTCCATACATAAATGGTTTGTCGAAATTGGTGTGGAAGAACTTCATTAGCCTGTGCAGAGCCCTGACCTCAACCCCATCGAACACCTTTGGGATTAATTTGAATGCAGACTGTGAGCCAGGTCTAACCAACATCAGTGCCTGATCTTACTAGTGCTCTTGTGGCTGAATGGAAGCAAGTCCCCTGCAGCAATGTTCTATCATCTAGTGGAAAGCCTTCCCAGAAGAGTGGAGGCTATTGTAGCAGTGAAAGGGTGACCAACTACATATTAATACCTATGATTTTGTAATGAGATGTTCGACGAGCAGATATCCACATACTTTTGGTCATGTAGTGTATTTATTGAGGAAAATGTACTTTATATGCCAATGGTCACTCTGACAGAACTCTGGTATTCCTCTTTAGAGACAGGAGAACTTTTCAGAAGGATAACCATATATATAATATGCATACCTTATATTCTTGTCATGAATAGCAAGAAGTTGAAATTGGGCATGCTATTTATCCAAAAGGGAAAATTCTGAGAGATTTTAACCTCTTAAAGCAAGTGTACGTAGTGTACATAATAATAACTTTTGAAGACTGGATCCCTGCACAGTCTCAAGGAGGATCTAAATCTGACCTCACTGGATTACTTAACTATGGTGTACCATATTACGTGTTGGATTTAATTACCATGTAGTTAACCAATAAAATGGTCTGATGGTGAAGTGGACATACTCAGTATTGTAAGTCTCTCTGGATAAGAGCGTCTGCTAAATGACTTAAATGTAAATGTAAATATCCCATAAATGAATAAATTATCCCACTACAATATGTTTTAATAGAAAGTTACAACAAACCCCCAAAAATGTTTTAAAACAGTTTAATAATTGTTAATCATAAATAGGATTGGTGGAAATATGTCACACATGCAGCCAACAAAAATAAATGGAAATGACTGCTCTATCCAAAATTACAACCAACTGAGTTCAGTCATTGTGTGCCAAACCATCCTGAACACACAAAAAAGACAGCATCAACAAGCCCAACAGTCCAGTAAGGTGTGCTGGGGGTCAGACAAAGTGCTTTAAAGACCTGCTGATGCACTGCAACATGAATCCCTCAATCCTGGAAACCTTTGCACTCGACAGGTCCACCTGGCCGTCTACCTGTGCCAGAGAGATTCAACACCTTGTAAGATGCCATCCTACAGAGATGCGTGAAACACACCTATAGACATCAACGCACAGCTGGAATCACGTCACCCGACTCCTAAAATACGTGTCCCACATCCAGCATCGGCCTCCACAACCACATGAGGTGGTACCTGCGAAGGGGAAAGTTTAAAAAATGTGTAGGAACCATTTTTACCTGCTTTGCGTCATTTCATATGCTGTGTATATGTTGTCTGTCTAGGGATGTTTTAAGTGTTTTGTTTCACTATTGACACCCACTTGGGGTTATGGGTCACTTGTCACATGTATTTGTTTGTAGAACAGAAGAGAAAATATAGTCCTTACTGTCCCACAGGAACTTACTTTTCCGGAATCCACCCCTCTTCATTTTGTCCGCTATTCATTCTATAAAGTATCTGTATGTCGTTTTAATTGTTTACATGTGCAATACATTGGAACATAACCCAATCATAGTTATACTTTTGAAAAGCGGATTTCTGCGGACGGGTCATGAACTACTCTCAACCTGTGCCAGTCGCCATTATACACTTCAACTTATTTTTCGGGGTATCTATGTGAAAATGTTGGACCGAATAGGCCAGAATCTACCTTTTTCCAAGATCACTGAATGTAAGATTCATTGACCAGAGCATGGTTGTAAATTAAAATATTGAAACCCAGCCACTTGGGAGCCAGGCTCGCTCACTGGGGAGTGTTTTAATGAGTTTTTCCCCACAAAAGAGCTTTATTACAGACATAAATACTACTCAGCCACACCTTTCAGGTGAATGGATTATCTTGGCAATGGAGAAGGCTCGCTAACAGGGATGGAAACAAATCTGTGCAAGTTTGAGAGAAATACAATTTTTGTGTGAATGATAAACCTCTGGGACTTTTTATTTCAGTTCATAAAACATAAAACACATTACATGTTATGTTAATATTTTTGTTGAGGCATGTATGCAGCCAGGAAGCTGTTTGTTGTGTGATAGCAGTGTCTGAAGGGGTTGAAGTTTTATACTTTACAATGTAACCAATCCTGTTCATTCAATGTACAACAGTAAATATAGAAAAAACATTAGAATTATCCCTCATCCAATCCCTAGTTGCGACACATCCCAGGTCACAAGACTTCTTCTTCTTCTTCTTATTATTATTATTATATTACTTCATGTGAAGAAAACTCTGCTATCCAGCGTACCACATTGACCCTCTAGTAGGATTTTAAAGCAGTACGATTCCTGTCAAGACTCAGACTTTTGTCACTACATAAATCCAACCTGCTGAGAATAGAAGCAATGACAGCCGGGTTGTCCACCTGAGTACTGGCATGTCTGCTTGACAAGAAGAGAGCAGCGTACTCTCACCCTGTCAGCTCACTTGGGGTGTTGTGTCAGCGACAACCTCTTTGCGAGGCGTCAATACGTATTTATAGTAGAGTAGGTGTCTTATATTCACCAAGACTTTATTAAAAGAAAATAGGATTTGAAAATGAAGGGTTTTGGGTGTTTTTAATGGAAGAGGGTTACTGTCTCTCAAAGATCAAATGGTCATGGTGTGAAGCAGAGGACAGATTCTCATACTAAGGATCTTCTGCAAGAAAATTGTGACAGAGAAAGATTTTATCTTAAAATAATTATCTACATTTTCAACCCACAATTGAAAACTGCTATATACACTGCTCCTATATACCGTTTTATTATTTACATACAAGAAATAAGGGCCTCGCCTCACAGTATTTTGTGGAGATGTCAATGGAAAATATTTTACCGTTGACTGTTACACTTTGACAAATGACATCAGATAGGACGTGGATGAGGTATATCAGACTGGTGGCGTTCAGTGGTCGACGTCACCGGCCTTCTAGCTATTGCCGATCCACTCTTCATTTTCCATTGGTTTTGTCTTTGTTTTACACACCTGGTTTCAATTCCCCAATTACATGTTCATTATTTAACCCTCTGATTTCCCCATGGTTTTTGTGCATGTTTGTTTATTGTAAGTTCGGGCCGATGTTTGTGGGCTTGGTGTTACTTCATGTGTTTAGAATTTTTGAGTAAACTTCCTTTTGTTACTAATCTCTGCTGTCCTGTGCCTGACTCCTCTGCACCAGCTACATCCAGATCCTTACCCTGACCTAATGCAACCTATGTACTTTGTCTGTGTCACTGTGTGTATATATACTCAGTTGTCCACACATTTTAAGATTGCTGATATTCCTCTAAACTGAAGCCATAGGCATTGTCTCTGGGAGCTGATAGAAGTATTTGGGTCAAATGCAAGATTAAGACTGATATAGAGGAGGTCCTGACATTTTATACAGTGTAAAGTAAGCCATCATTATGGCAGCAGCCCCTTTAGCACTGAATTGGAGGTCTTATTGAAAAGAAACATTAGCATGGATGTATTTGACCCCTCAGCCATTTCCATCATATGCTCCTCTCCTTACTCAAGTGCAGTGGTTCCCAAACTTTTTGTAGTCCCGTACCCTTTCAAACATTCAACCTCCAGCTGCGTACCCCCTCTAGCACCAGGGTCAGCGCACTCTCAAATGTTGTTTTTTGCCATCATTGTAAGCCTACCATACACACAATATGATAGATTCATTAAACATAAGAATGAGTGTTTTTGTCACAACCTGGCTCGTGGGAAGTGACAAAGAGCTTTTATAGATACAAATCTATCATTTTGCTCCTAATTTAGCCATCTTACATATAAAACAGTATTTGATCACCGAAAATTGTGAATAACTCAACACAGGATAATAAGCACTTCTCAGTAACCACAGCAGACCTATAGTACAGCTATAGTACATTGGCTACGTAAGACTAGTTCTGGAGAATGCTGTCCTTACCTGGCAACCTGGCTCAAAACCTGACTGCTCTTCTGGAGTATGTCCAGAAGAGAGCCTGCAGAATAATTCTGGACGGGTCGTACACCAGCTACCGGGAAGCCCTCGAAACCATCATGTCATTGGAGAGCAGATGGGAGCAGATCTGCCTGACATTTGCTAAATCCCTGCAGAACTCCCAGTTTGCAGACTGGCTCCACCCAACCAGATAGAAGATTACTGGACAGGCAATCTGCTACAAACTGAACACTTCGATTACACAAACCAGCCTCTATCAGAACTCTCCCATTCTATACTTCAGTAAACTGATCGATGCACACACCAAAAAGCCCAGGGGCCTTAGAAATGCATACCTAAAAGCTCTAAAGATATATTTTCTACATTTTATAATACATAATGTACAGTATATTGATGTTTAGTTAACCAACCTTTTTGTAGGCAGTCATTCTCTGCATGAATCTATATCAATTATGCTGGGGGAACACAAACTGCGATTAGTATTTTGGGTAGCAGTTTACATTATAGTTTAACCTCTTGCTCCTACCTGACACGCAGGCGTCCCATCTAGATATCTGGAAATGCAAATGCGCTACGCTAAATGCTAATAGTACTAGTTGAAACTCAGACCTTCATTAAAATACACATGCAGGGTATTGAATTAAAGTTACACTCGTTGTGAATCCAGGCAACAAGTCAGATTTTTAAAATGCTTTTCGGCGAAAGCATGAGAAGCTATTATCTGATAGCATGTAACACCCCAAAAGACCCGCAGGGGACATAAACAAAATAATTAGCATAGTCGTCGCTACACAAACCGCACAAATAAAATATAAAACATTCATTACCTTTGACCATCTTCTTTGTTGGCACTCCTAGATGTCCCATAATCACTATTGGGTCTTTTTTTTGGATTAAATCGGTCCATATATAGCCTAGATATCGATCTATGAAGACTGTGTGATAAACAAAAAAAAATAGCGTCTTATAACGTAACGTCATTTTTTTAAATTAAAAAAGTCGACGATAAACTTTCACAAAACACTTCGAAATACTTTTGTAATGCAACTTTAGGTATTAGTACATGTTAATAAGCGACCAATTTGATCACGAGGCGATGTATATTCTTGAGTGTTGCCTGTCTGGAAATAATGTCCGGGTAAATCTCAACCAAAATATCCGGTTGGATACCGGAAGAAATGGCTTGTCTCTTCTTCGTTTGACCAAGAAACAAAGCCTAGGCAAATGACAAGACTGTTGACATCGTGTGGAAGCTGTAGGTATTGCAACCTCAGCCCCATTTATTGTGGTTCGCCTTTATCAATGGATTGAAGTGGCGGATGGATATACATTTCCATTTTCAGTGATCAGATTTTCCTGCGCTTTTCGATGAAACGCACGTTCTGTTATAGTCACAGCCGTGATTTAACCAGTTTCATAAACGTCTGAGTGTTTTCTATCCACACATACTAATCATATGCATATACTATATTCCTGGCATGAGCAGCAGGGCGCTGAAATGTTGCGCGATTTTTAACAGAATGTTCGAAAAAGTAGGGGGTAGGAGTAACAGGTTAAATAGTTTGAGCATCATTTTGTTGCCTGCAAAATAGTAGTAATCAAGTGTAACAGGGGTAAGTGTGTTGCTAACAGCTTAGCTTTCTCCACTTTCCAACTGCCCCATACTGGGCTCAAACCTTTGAGTTGAGCTGTAGGGCAGCCCTCTATGTGACTTTTACACTCTATGCAAAAGTTTTTATTGTCTTCTCGGGAATTCAGCCTTCTCTGTATGCCTCTCCAAATTCCCCATTACGTCAGACTTCTGTGAAGCAGAGGTTCTATTGTGATAACATCCTGTAGGTCTGATATCTGATTGGAGGTTAACTTTAATGTAATACTATTCGTCAACAACTCAGATTTTGAATCCAAACAACTCAGCTGTTATAAAGAGATCTCAGATTCATTGTCCCATTCTCTTTGTTCCTGACTTGCACTGGAGAGATACACTCTCTCTCTTTCTCCACCCCAGTGACTCTTGGAGGCATGGCCTTTCAGGCTATGGCTTCTAACTTTCTCTCACTCCTTGATCATGCCTAGAATAATGCCTGTTAACGCTTTGTAATTGAATGTATAATGTTTTGTCCATTTTACAATGATATTAAATCTATTTGCATTTATAATTCCATTCTCAGACCATTCTTGATAGCTTTATCGTTACTCAACTATTATGTCCAGCTAGCAGCAGGAAGCTTGGTCACAAAAATCAGAAAAGCAATCAAATTAACCGTTTACCTTTGATGATCGTCGGACATTTTCACTGACGAGACTCCCAGTTAGACAGCAATTGTTCCTTTTGTTCCATAAAGATGATTTTTATACCCAAAATACCTCCATTTGTTTGTCACGTTATGTTGAAAAATCCACCGGAAATAAAGGTCACGACAAAGCCGAAAAAAAATCCAAATTATATCCATAATATTGACAGAAACATGGCAAACGTTTTTTAATAATCAATCCTCAAGGTATTTTTCAAATATCTATTCGATAATATATCAACCGGGACAACTGGCTTTTCAGTAGAACCGAGAGGAAAAATTGCTACCTGTCTTTTACGCAAGAATCACTCTGAGAGCCCTCAGCTGGCCACTTACGCAATGTGGTCCTTTACGCTCATTCTTCAACATAAAGGTGTGAAACTACATCTAAAGGCTGTAGACACCATAGAGAATACACAGAAAAGGAATCTGCTTGATATCCCTTTCAATGGCAAATAGGGATGCATAGGAACACAACGGTTTCAAAATATGAGTCACTTCCTGATTGGATTTTCCTTAGGCTTTCGCCTGCAATATCAGTTCTGTTATACTAACATACAATATTTTTACAGTTTTGGAAACTTTAGAGTGTTTTCTATCCTAAGCTGTCAATTATATGCATATTCTAGCATCTGGTCCTGAGATATAGGCTGTTTACTTTGGGAACGTTATTTTTCCAAAAATAAAAATAGGGCCCTTTCCTCCAGGCTTGCCTGCCAACCAGGCTCCAGGCGGACCATGGCCATTTGTGCGACACTTTTGGTGGCCTACCATGGTTCCGAACGTCTCTGCCTTTGTTGCCGCAAGAAAAGGTCTGTGCACAGACCAAGATCCCTTGACAAGCTCCGGCTGGCCTCTTCCAACCTCTGCAGGTCCCTCATTGCCCCTGGTCTCATATTTCCCTGGACTTTGTCTGGCTTTGTTTGGCTTTGTTTGGCTGCCCACTTCATTCCTCTCCCCAAGTTACCCTCATTTGGTCGTCGGCCAGTCTGTCCTCTGGGTTCCACCCCAAGTCCAACAGCCAGTCCGAGTGAGCCAACCAGGACCTCGAGACCACCCTGCGCTGCCTGGTCTCTGCATTCCCCACCACCTGGAGCCAGCAGCTGGTGTGGGTGGAATACACCCACAACAGCCTTCCCTAAGAATATTAAAGCCCTCTTTACTGGCTCAAATAGCTGACCAATCAGCCTATTACCAACCCTTTGTAAACTTTTGGAAAAAATTGTGTTTGACCAGATACAATGCTATTTTACAGTAAACAAATTGACAACAGACTTATAGGGAAAGATATTCAACAAGAACAGCACTTACACAAATGATTGATAAAAATATTGTGTGGGCTGTTTTGGCTTTTGACATGATCAATCATAGTCTGCTGCTGGAAAAACATATGTGTTATGGCTTTACACCCACAGCTACAGTGGGGCAAAACAAGTATTTAGTCAGCCACCAATTGTGCAAGTTCCCCCACTTAAAAAGATGAGAGAGGCCTGTAATTTTTATCATAGGTACTCTTCAACTATGACAGACAAAATGAGGAAAAATCCAGAAAATCACATTGTAGGATTTTTAATGAATTTATTTGCAAATTATGGTGTAAAATAAGTATTTGGTCACCTACAAACAGTTAAGATTTCTGGCTCTCACAGACCTGTAACTTCTTCTTTAAGAGGCTCCTCTGTCCTCCATTCGTTACCTGTATTAAAACCTGTTGGGGCAACTCCACCCCCCCCCCCGTTCAGCTGAAAAGGTGTCGCAGGGAATTCAAAAATATTATTTAGAAATATTTAACTTTCACACATTAACAATTCCAATACCTCAAATGAAAGATAAACACCTTGTTCACCTACACATCATGTCAGATTTTTAAAATGTTTTACAATGAAAACACAACATATATTTATGTTAGACCACCACCAAACCAAAGAAAAAGTGCAGACATTTTTACCAGCCAAAGATAAAATCACAAAAGCAGGATTAGAAATAAAATCAATCACTAACCTTTTGAAAATCTTCATCAGATGACAGTCATATGACATGTTACACAGTACATTTATGTTTGGTTCGATAATATGTATTTTTATATCCCCAAATCTCGGTTTACATCGATGCCATGTTCAGAAATTCCTCCAAAATATCCGGAGGAATTATAGAAAGCTACGCCAGATAACAGAAATACTCATCATAAACTTTGACTAAAGATACATGTTCTACATATAATTAAAAAGATACACTGGTTCTTAACCTGTTACTCCTACCCCCTACTTTTTCGAACATTCTGTTAAAAATTGTGCAACATTTCAGCGTCCTGCTGTTCATGCCAGGAATATAGTATATGCGTATGATTAGTATGTGTGGATAGAAAACACTCAGACGTTTATAAAACTGGTTAAATCACGGCTGTGACTATAACAGAACGTGCGTTTCATCGAAAAGCGCAGGAAAATCTGATCACTGAAAATGGAAATGTATATCCATCCGCCACTTCAATCCATTGATAAAGGCGAACCACAATAAATGGGGCTGAGGTTGCAATACCTACAGCTTCCACACGATGTCAACAGTCTTGTCATTTGCCTAGGCTTTGTTTCTTGGTCAAACAAAGAAGAGACAGCCGATTTCTTCAGGTCTCGGACCGGATATTTTGGTTGAGATTTACCCGGACATTATTTCCAGACGTACCCCTATAGAATACACATCGCCTCGCGATCAATTAGATCGCTTATTAACGTCTACTAATACATAAAGTTGCATTACAAAAGTATTTCGAAGTGTTTTGTGAAAGTTTATCGTCGTCTTTTTTAAATAAAAAAAAATGACGTTACGTTATAAGACGCTATTTTTTTCCGTTTATCACACAGTCTTCATAGATCGATATCTAGGCTATATATGGACCGATTTAATCGAAAAAAAAATACCCAATAGTGATTATGGGACATCTAGGAGTGCCAACAAAGAAGATGGTCAAAGGTAATGAATGTTTTATATTTTATTTGTGCGGTTTGTGTAGCACCGACTATGCTAATTATTTTGTTTACGTCCCCTGCGGGTCTTTTGGGGTGTTACATGCTATCAGATAATAGCTTCTCATGCTTTCGCGGAAAAGCATTTTAAAAATCTGACTTGTTGCCTGGATTCACAACGAGTGTAGCTTTAATTCAATACCCTGCATGTGTATTTTAATGAACGTTTGAGTTTTAACGAGTGCTATTAGCATTTAGCGTAGCGCATTTGCATTTCCAGATTTCTAGATGGGACGCCTGCATGTCAGGTAGGAGCAAGAGGTTAATGCAACCGCTGTGTCACATTTTTTTAACGTTACGGAAAATGCCTAACATTGCAATAATCTGAGACGACGCTCAGACGTAACAATATTTCTCCGCTATGTTGGAGTCAACAGAAATACAAAATTACAACATAAATATTCCCTTACCTTTGAAGATCTTCCATCAGAATGTAGTGCAAGGAGTCCTAGTTCAACAATAAATCGTTTCGTTTCGTAATGTTCAATTCTAGTGTCCATGTAGCAGCATTTGCTACCACTTTCAGCTCAAATGCCCCAAAAATGACTTCTGGTCCAGGAGAACTTTGCATCAAAACTTCCAAATGACATATTACAGTTCGACAAAACTGGTCAAACTAAGTGCAGAATCAATCTTCAGGATGTTATGATCATACAGATCGAATAGCATTCCAACCGGGCCATCCATGTTCATCTGGGGCTGATTGGAAGTGACGAAGCACTCTAACGCATATGCGCCTTCAAGCACATGGAAATCTTTGCGACACTTAGTACTTTCCTTCCCATTAGGTCAAAGTTCACAGCAAATGCTCCATTACACTTTCTACTGAATGAGGACATCTAGTGGAAGACATAGGAAGTGTTTCCAGATCCATAACTTGTTGGGAAGGGAGGGGCGATGACGTCAAATTTGCCCCAACTTTCAGGATTCCAAAACTAGTTTGGAAGATTGCCTGCCCTATGAGTTCTGTTATACTCACAGACATAATTCAAACGGTTTTAGAAGCTTCAGAGTGTTTCCTATCCAATAATAATAATAATAATATGCATATATTAGCAATTTAGGACAGATTTTCATGCAGTTCACTATGGGCACGCAATTCATCCAAAGGGGAAATACTGCCCCCTATCTCGAACAGGGTGTGTGAAGTTTTTTTATAACATTTTGTTATTTTTGCCTTTTGACTTCCTATGAAATCATATTGCAAATGGACAAAACAAAACGTTGTAAAAAATTTAATAAAAATTATGATAAAACAATTGGACAAAAGTATATTCATAGTTCTTACACATGTGTAATTGACAAAAAAAAAATCGAAAGAATTTCGAAAAACGGTCCAGAAAGCACTTTTTTGGGGGTGATAAGTTTTTGAAAAAAAAAAACTTTTTAAAAATGTTGCTTTTGGATGTTGACTTGTGTTGCATTTGCAATATGAAAAACCACGGTGGAGCGCGCTCGCCACCTGTTGGATTTTTAAAGTGTTACAACTGGCATTTGCCACATTGCATTTGCAATCAACTTGAAACGATGCCGAATTGAGTGGTATTGGACACCATGTATATGGTTTGTCCAGTGCCAACGACTTCCCATTCATTTTTGTCCATTTCAGGGGGGTGTTCCCTTACTATCCAAAGCTGTCAATTATATGCATAGTCGAGCATCTTTTCGTGACAAAATATCTTGTTTAAAACGGGAACGTTTTTTATCCAAAAATTAAAACATCGCCCCCTCGTCGTAAAAGGTTAAGAAAAACAAGCTTTACAGGAACTTGCATCACTTAATGGTAGTTCTAGTTCATTACTTTTACTGACAGGGTCTCTGCACCAGCCTTTCAGTGACAGAACAACACATTGATTATAGAACGATTGATCCTTTAGTCTAGTAGTAATGTGTAGTTCTGTCAATTTATGTCCTTAAAAAAGCATGTTTGAGGAACAACATGCCATCTTCCCTTTGATCATATCCTGTGCACACCTACTGTACAAAGTCAATAGGCAGCAACTTTATGATATTTGCGAAGATACACATATCTAATTAAAAGATAACTAGAAGGCTAGTCATAATTGTTTCTGCTATATTTTGCTGCCAGCCGAATGGTTTGCGCTTGCTTTAATTCTCTTGAACTGGGTTCTGTCACATTTAGTCTGTCTTTTGACAAGCATGCATAATAAACCGGTTGCATGAGATTCCATTTTGTACAAATGTATGATAATTCATAAACATTTTTGGTGTAAAATACTGTTTCAATTATTGAAGCCAAGATGGTGTCCTATGTATAGAAATGAGGTTCAATCTGCAGTACAATACTGCAGATTTTTTATCAAATACAAATTTAAACCACAGCTTCTACATTTACAAGATTCCCAATTAGTGAAATAGATATTCCCTAAAACTCCCCATGTTCACTTAAGGGTACATGGTTCATTGCAACATGGATTTTGAAACCGTTTGGTATAGAGAAAAAAATTCAGCCTCCACCAACTACAGTTCTGTACGGCTCAGAAGAGAACTTGTGTAGTAATTTTGAGCACAGAAAAAACATCACTATTCTGCATGTAAGTTGATGTTCTGTGTCTTGGAAATGAGTAATGAGCATCAACATGAACAATTCTAATTGATGTATCCAGTTAATATTTTACATGTATGGTGAGCAAACAAAACACTCCTAATTGAAAACAATACATAATGAATGACAAGGGCTGGGGAGAGTTCAGGGGAGACACAGTATTCTTACACAGGTGCAGCACCAAGCTTGTTCATATCGAGCATAACAAATACCTACCATGTTGAGGAAGTTTCTTGAGCAAAGACTTTGAAAGTGCAAACTTTGAAGTGCAGGTCTCTCTCTTTGATAATGAATCTTAAAATCAATGACCTAATCCAAAGCAATTGCTCCACATTAGACCACTTTTGAGGTATGAAAACTGAATGTCCTATCCCTTTAATTAAGATGCACTGTGACATGTACAGTATAAGCCTGCTTGCGTGCCATAAGAAATCAATTTCCTCGCCTAGTGTAGACATGCACTAAGGCCAGAAAGTAATTGTGTGTTTATGTGTGCCTGGCACTGCCTGCATATTCCCAGTGGTAAAGGATACCCTAGTTGCGTGTGAAGCTGAGCGGATCAGTCAGATAAAACAGCTGCAACCACAGTAGAAGATGTGTACAACAGCTGGCAGTTCTGCCTTACCTGGTCCCTTCTTCCTGGGGCAAGTGTTGTCGATCACACCTGAATCCAGCAGAACCCAGACAATCCCATTTTAATCCCACTCGCTCGCTCATGTTCCTCAGGAATTAAATTAAAGTTGTTTGGTTAATTACCAACATTGTAACAATGTTGACTTTAAATGTATATTTTGATTACAAAAAACGTGTTTGATTTTCAAAACAGTTAAATGGTTGCACCTTCTAAAAGCAATAACACAAATCAATGCACATCATTAATACTGGACCATATTTATGATGAAAACGTTTGCCATTTTTGTCAAAGCAAAACCCAAGTAGTCTTTCCCCATACCCTTGGATTCAGTGCCCTGACACAATGTTGTTTGGAGTTTTATTAATGCAACTGCTGTGTCAGATTTAAAAAAAACTTTACGTAAAAAGCATAATCTGAGTACGGTGCTCAGAGCCCAAAACAGTCAAAATAAATATCCGCCATGTGCGCAGTCAACATTAGTCAGAAATAGCATTATAAATATTCACTTACCTTTGATGATCTTCATCAGAATGCACTCCCAGGAATGCCAATTCAACTATACATGTTTGATTTGTTCCATGAAGTCCATCATTTATGTCCAAATAGCTTCTTTTGTTAGGGCGCTTTGGTAAACAAATCCAAAATCGCGTTCAGGTCCAGCCGGACGTCAGACGAAAAGTTAAAAAAGTTATATTATAGGTCGTAGAAACTTGTCAAACTAAGTATAGAATCAATCTTTAGAATGTTTTTATCATAAATTATTCAATAATGTTCCAACCGGAGTATTCCATTGTCTGTAGAAATGCAATAGAACGAGAGCTACCTCTAATGTGAAATGCGCATGACTGAGATAGAGGCTGCTGCCAGACCTCTGACTCAATCCCCTCTCATCCGGCCCACCTTCACAGTAGAAACCCGAAACAACATTCTAATGATTGTTGACATCTAGTGGAAGCCTTAGGAAGTGCAAAATGACCCACATCCCACTGTTTGATAGGGGCTGAGTTCAAAAACTACAAGCCTAAGATTTCCCACTTCCTGTTTGGATTTTTTCTCAGGTTTTTGCCTGCCATATGAGTTCTGTTATACTCACAGACATCATTCAAACAGTTTTAGAAATGTTAGTTTTTTCTATCCAATACTAATAATAATATGCATATATTAGCATCTGGGACAGAGTAGGAGGCAGTTTACTCTGGGCACTCTATTCATCCAAAAGTGAAAATGCTGCCCCCTATCCCAAAGAAGTCAATAGATGCCACGGATCAAATATCACAGATTCCTTATGATGAGAAATTGGATAAATTTGCCACAGGGAAAATTATTTTTGGTTTATGAATCTAGGCGAAATGCCAGGTGGATGGATTCTAAAGAGGAAACAAATTAAAATCAGCTGTCCTACACTCCTTGCAAACTCATGAGACATTTTATGCAATCTTATTCTGAACTAGATTTCTAGAATGGACAAAAGGGTGGAGGGGTCACTAGTAATTAGCATAGGAGTTACCAAATCTAATATGTAGTTTACATTTTTGCTAGTTGATGAACATGGTGGATATGGAGAAAAGAGACCAGTGAATCGTTAGACTCGGTGGCAAGATAATGTTGTCGTGTCCAAGGATAGTACATGCAAAATAAAGGATGGGGTGGATTAAAACAAACATTTAAGGATTGGAGAAAGGACAGTGGATTTACCATTATCTTTGGTTTATGTTCCCCGAGACTGTGGTCTTGGGGAGAGCAGTGAGTGATTTTCGGCAGTTTTAAGAATAAAAGTATCTGGATTAGGCCATAAACAGAGGTCACAGATAAGTAAGGCCTATTGATGTGTGTGTTTGACCTACAGTTTACCACGCACACACCAGCATGCACATCCAATTTACCGGTTATGAATATGCGTTAGTGGGGAAGACTGAGTGAAAGCATGAGGAGGTTCTCTAGGGCCTTAATTATTGTGGAATCCAGCAGAAAAGTATCCCGGAGGCATAGAGTCAGGAGAAGAGAGAGCGGGAATTGTCATGTTATCAGACTTTGGGTTTTCATGCATATACTCTGCTCAAAAAAATAAAGGGAACACCTAAACAGCACAATGTAACTCCAAGTCAATCACACTTCTATGAAATCAAACTGTCCACTTAGGAAGCAACACTGATTGACAATAAATGTCACATGCTGTTGTGCAAATGGAATAGACAACAGGTAGAAATTATAGGCATTTAGCAAGACACCCCCAATAAAGGAGTGGTTCTGCAGGTGGGGACCACAGACCACTTCTCAGTTCCTATGCTTCCTGGCTGATGTTTTGGTCACTTTTGAATGCTGGCGGTGCTTTCACTATAGTGGTAGCATGAGACGGAGTCTACAACCCACACAAGTGGCTCAGGTAGTGCAGCTCATCCAGGATGACACATCAATGCGAGATGTGGCAAGAAGGTTTGCTGTGTCTGTCAGCATAGTGTCCAGAGCATGGAGGCGCTACCAGGAGACAGGCCAGTACATCAGGAGATGTGGAGGAGGCCAACAACCCTGCAGCAGGACCGCTACCTCTGCCTTTGTGCAAGGAGGAGCAGGAGGAGCACTGCCAGAGCCCTGCAAAATGATCTCCAGCAGGCCACAAATGTGCATGTGTCTGCTCAAACAGTCAGAAACAGACTCCATGAGGGTGGTATGAGGGCCCGACATCCACAGGTGGGGGTTGCGCTTACAGCCAAACACCGTGCAGGACGTTTGGCATTTGCCATAGGACACCAAGATTGGCAAATTCGCCACTGGCGCCCTGTGCTCTTCACAGATGAAAGCAGGTTCACACTGAGCACGTGACAGACGTGACAGTCTGGAGACGCCGTGGAGAACGTTCTGCTGCCTGCAACATCCTCCAGCATGACCGGTTTGGCGGTGGGTCAGTCATGGTGTGGGGTGGCATTTCTTTGGGGGGCCGCACAGCCCTCCATGAGCTCGCCAGAGGTAGCCTGACTGCCATTAGGTACCGAGATGAGATCCTCAGACCCCTTGTGAGACCATTTGCTGGTGTGGTTGGCCCTGGGTTCCTCCTAATGCAAGACAATGCTAGACCTCATGTGGCTGGAGTGTGTCAGCAGTTCCTGCAAGAGGAAGGCATTGATGCTATGGACTGGCCCGCCCGTTCCACAGACCTGAATCCAATTGAGCACATCTGGGACATCATGTCTCGCTCCATCCACCAACGCCACGTTGCACCAGACTGTCCAGGAGTTGGCGGATGCTTTAGTCCAGGTCTGGGAGGAGATCCCTCAGGAGACCATCCGCCACCTCATCAGGAGCATGCCCAGCAGGTGTTGTAGGGAGGTCATACAGGCACGTGGAGGCCACACACACTACTGAGCCTCATTTTGACTTGTTTTCAGGACATTACATCAAAGTTGGATCAGCCTGTAGTGTGGTTTTCCACTTTAATTTTGAGTGTGACTCCAAATCCAGACCTCCATGGGTTGATAAATTTGATTTCCATTGATAATTTTTGTGTGATTTTGTTGTCAGCACATTCAACTATGTAAAGAAAAAAGTATTTAATAAGAATATTTCATTAACCTGTTAGTCCTACCCACACCGTATTCGGTAGCGTAATCATAGCCTCAAGCTCATTACCATAACGCAACGTTAGCGATTTCTAAAAATCGCAAATGAAATGAAATAAATATGCCTATCCTCAAGCTTATCCTTTTCTTAACAATCCTGTCGTCTCAGATTTTCAAAATATGCTTTAGAACCAGAGAAAATCAATAATTTGTGTAAGAGTGGTGATAGCTAGCTTAGCATTTAGCGTTAGCATTTAGCACGCAACATATTCACAAAAACCAGCAAAGGGATCAAATAAAATAATTTACCTTTGAAGAACTTCAGATGTTTCAATGAGGAGACTCTCAGTTACATAGCAGATGTCCAGTTTTTCCTGAAAGATGCTTGTGTAGGACACAACGTTCCGTTTTGTTACTATGCATTTGGCTACCGAAACTAACCGAAAATTCAGTCACCTACACGTCAAACTTTTTCCGAATTAACTCCATAATATCGACTGAAACATGGAAAACGTTGTTTGAATCCATCCTCAAGGTGTTTTGTCATATATCTCTTCATTGAAATGCCATTCCTGGAAGCCTGCATTGTTCTCAGATTCGGATGGAAAAATACTGGTACCTGACTTTTGCGCACCAATTTCCACACAGACACCGTGCGGGACCCCTGGTAAATGTAGTCTCTTATGGTCAATCTTCCAATGATATGCCTACAAATACGTCACAATGCTGCAGACACCTGGGGGAAACGATAGGAAGTGTCCGTTCATTCCTGTCGCATTCACAGCCATATAAGGCGATCATGGAAAACGTGCCATCAGAAATCCTGTTGATTTCCTGGTCGCTCAAACATCTTGGTTTTGCCTGTAGGTTTTGTTCTAAGGCACTCACAGTGAAAATCTTTGCAGTTCTGGAAACGTCAGAGTGTCTTCTTTCCAAAACTATCAATTCCAAGCATAGTCGAGCATCTTTTGGTGACAAAATATTGCGCTAAAAACGGGCACGTCTTTTTATCCAAAAATGAAATACTGCTCCTATAGGACTAACAGGTTAATTCAGATCTAGGATGTGTTATTTTAGTTCCCTTTGTTTTTTTGAGCAGTGTATAATTATGCATAGCTTACCACATTGTTAACTTCTTGACGCACCCATCCCGTTAGCGGGATCATTTTCATCAACAACACCCGCTGAATTTCAGAGAGACAAATTCAAATTAAATTACTAAACATATTTAATTTTCATGAAATCACAAGTGCAATAGAGCAAAACACAGTTTAGCTTGTTGTTAATCCACCTGGCATGTCAGATTTCAATACAGCTTTTCGGCAAAAGCATATCAAGCATTTATGTATGAACATCTCAGTAGTCAAAATATTACAAACATCTAGCAGCCAAGTAGATTGGTCACGAAAGTCAGAAAAGCAATAGATTACATCGCTTACATTTGATGATCTTCGGATGTTTGCACTCACGAGACTCCAAGTTACACAATAAATGTTCCTTTTCTTCCATAAAGATAATTTTGATATCCAAAATACCTCCATTTGTTTGGAGCGTTATGTTCAGAAATCCACAGGCTCGAGCGGTCACGACATCGCAAACGAAAATTTCAAATATAATCCGTAATGTCCACAGAAACATCTCAAACATTTTTTTATAATCAATCCTCAGGTTGTTTTAAAAATAAATAATCGATAATATATCAACCGGGACTCTCACTTTTTCAATAGGAGAGGGAGAGAAAATGGCTGCCCCACTCTGTTGCGCAGGCAAAACTCTGCGAAACCCCAGCTATCCACTGACGCAATATTAACTTTCTCTCTCGTTTGTCAAAATAAAAGCCGGTTAACACCTTGAGGAAGCCATAGGGAAAGGAATCTGGTTGATATCCCTTTAAACGGAGGCAAGGCATCCATTTGGTTTGATTTTCCTCAGGTTTTCGCCTGCAATATCAGTTCTGTAATACTCACAGACAATATTTTGACAGTTTTGGAAACTTTAGAGTGTTTTTCTATCCTAATCTGACAATTATATTATAGTTTCTGAGCCTGAGAAATAGGCCGTTTCAAATGGGTACGTTTTTTGGGCCAAAAACGAAAATCCTGCCCCCTACACTCATGAAGTTAATACTGTTATGTTTTGTGTTTGTCGTTGTTTTTCAAGTTTTTTTGCTACCACTCTCTTAGGAACCAAAAGGAGAAAGTTGAAATGCAAAGTCAACAGGTCCAGCGGACACATTATTATCAGTGTTCTTTGAGAAATGGACATGAAAGTGTGCTTGGTTTGATCATAGAACAAAGGCCATAAGTCTGAGTTTGTAAACCTAACTGTGGACGTCAATCATGTTGTATTTTTGTTAATGTTTTATTGTCATTGTTTGTCCGTTTCTAAGTCATTTCCAAGTTTACGTAATGTTGAACAGTATGAAGTTAAATGTTCAAAATGGGGGACGGATGAATTCTGGGTTGTAACTCAAACGTGGGATAGGGTTAATTATCAGGTATATGGGGGGTGCTATTAAGCTTGTAATGTGCAGAGAAAATGATGGCAATGTGGCAGCAGGGTAGAGAGAGAGAAGGGGAGAGAGTCATGAATTAGTGATGAATGGGGTTCAGGTCAGGTCACGTTATTAAAGGGAGAATGAAAAGTTCATTGCCCCTATCACTTTCCTGCCTAGCAATAAAGATGCAATGTGTAGTGAGAAGGAGGAGACTCCATGTCTTGGTCGATTCAGCTGTTCGATCCATTGGGAAGAATAAACTTGGTTTAAGCTTTGACAGTGACTGAGTTCTTACTCTAACACTTAAGACCCTAACAGTAGGTTAAGGTCTTTGTTGTGGTCACACTGTTGTTGTTTTCTTTCTAAAGCAAAAGCATTGTGACTGATAGGAGGAAGATGTTAAACAGGTGTGGAGCAAAAATGCACTCTTGGTGCACACTTGAAAAGGTGAGAGTTTAAAGGAGTCCCCCCCCTCCACAAAACATACACCTCTTTCTTTTTAAGACCATTGCATCAAGCATCAATGTGCAAGGCTTGGTGTTGGCATTTGTTATTACCATCTGATTTAAATAATCTATAGCAGGGCTCTCCAACCTTGTTGCTGGAAAGCTACTGTCCTGTAGGTTTTTGTTCCAACCCTAATCTAACGGACCTAATTCCAATAATTCGCCGGCTGATAAACTGAATCAGGTTAGTTACAACTGGAGTTGGATTGAAAACCTACATGGGGATAGCTCTCCAGAATAGGGTTGGAGGGTTTCTGTATAAGCACTTTGTGACATCTGCTGATGTAAAAGGGGCTTTACAAATACATTAGATTCATTGCTCTATAGCATCGCAAAGAAAGCCCTGCTCACAGTTCAAGGACAAACTCCAGATTGTGTGACTCACACTCCTGGCATCCTACGGTCACGTGCCATCTTCCCTCATGGGAATTAGCGCGGGATGTTAACAAATATTCTAAGGGCAGCCAAACTTTAGGACTTCCCACAGGAGCTCTCTGTTGACCATATTAAAGGCCTTGTAGTGGTCAACAAAGGCCATGAACAGGTACTGGTGCTGCTCCTGGCATTTTTCCTGAAGCACACACACACGGAGCACCTCCATCATGCTCTCCTGCCTCTCTAACAGAATGAGAAATCTAAATATCATCTGATTGTAGCATGCCACTGGAACAAGCAATATGGAAATCTGAAAATAGGCCTGTAAAATAAAGATGTAAATAGGGGACCATATAAGCCATCACACAAGAAATGTGGCGACAACACAAATGTCATCTTGATGCCCAGACAGCCAATTTAAAGAGCTGCGTCTCTCATAGTGCACAGTTTGGTATTTGAGCCCATTGTGATTCCAGTGCGTGGAGGTGAATACTAAATATGCTAGGTGCCCGAATCAGAATTGGGCGATGATAACCTTGGGTTGTGTATCAGGGCTCAAGCCGTGTAGCGATATCCCTCATCCTTATCACATTCTCAATTGCCCATGTGGTGCCAACCTCATCTTCATCTTCAGCCAGTCTCAGCTGCTGAATAGTGTGTGTGTGTGTGTGTGTGTGTGTGTGTGTGTGTGTGTGTGTGTGTGTGTGTGTGTGTGTGTGTGTGTGTGTGTGTGTGTGTGTGTGTGTGTGTGTGTGTGTGTGTGTGTGTGTGTGTGTGTGTGTGTGTGTGTGTGTGTGTGTGTGTGTGTATCTGTGGTAGTCTCAGTATGGGTTTATGTTTCTTATTTTCACACATTGCAGCTGTAATATAATGTGTGGTTGCCCTCTCTTTAGAGGAACCTCAGTAACTCTCAATTACAGTGTACCTCCAAAAGTATGTCTGACTCCATCTCAATTTAACACTTTAGTAATGGACCACATTACCACAACTCAGGGCTCAATTAAATCCATAATGCCAAAGTCCAGAGCTATAGTGCAATTGAAAGGCAATATACCTGCATTCGCAGAGATTGCATTCACGGTAAACAATGCATATGTCGGCTCAATCGGAAATTACCTTTACATTCCAATCGCGCTATAGCGTTGAGCTACGGACTTAATCGAGCCCTAAGGCCTGGCAAGGAATAAAACACCCAATACCTCTCGTATTGTCGTCGATACCCCTCGTCACCATTTCCTGACTGCTCCATAAGAACCTTAAATATCTGAGTTGCGGCAGCACACGCCATGCGCGTGTGGTCCGGTCCACATTAATCCATGTGAAACATGCACTGGGGCCAGGGGCTGTCATGGCCACTCCATGTTCGGCGTGTAATTTATAGTGCCAGGGAACTGTACAGAAACACATTCCCTTAATTAAAACCAATTGGAGTAAACACAGGCTGATACAGTTAGTGAGATATTATGTCCATCAATGTTAATTGGCATGACACTTAAATTGATCTGCAAGTGATTCTTCTTCCCCCCACATAACCCCCTGGGGGCCAATGAATATACCTCTTCTTGATTAGCTCGACCACCTTGCATACTGCAGATTAAAGGTAGTGTGTGTATTCTATAGAGGGGCTCGTTTTCACACAAATGTATTGCAGAGCTGGGATATTTACACCACCATTCAAAAGTTTGGGGTCACTTAGAAATGTCCTTGTTTTTGAAAGAAAAGCAGATTTTTGGTCCATTAAAACAACATAAAATTCATCAGAAATACAGTGCAGACATTGTTAATGTTTAAAATGTCCATTGTAGCTGGAAATGGCAGATTTTTGTATGGAATATCTACATAGGCGTACATGGGCCCATTATTAGCAACCATCACTCCTGTGTTCCAATGTTAGCTAATCCAAGTTTATCATTTTAAAAGGCTAATTGATCAGATCATTAGAGAACCCTTTTGCAATTATGTTAGCACAGTTGAAAACTGTGTCAGATTTCAATAAAGCTTTTCGGTGAAAGCATACTAAGCGTTTATGTAAGGCCATCTCTCTCAGTAGACAAAATATTACAAACAGCTAGCAGCCAAATAGATTGGTCACGAAAGTCAGAAAAGCAATATATTAAATTGCTTACTTTTGATGATCTTCAGATGTTTGCACTCACGAGACTCCCAGTTACACAATAAATGTTCCTTTTGTTCCATAAAGATTATTTTTCTATCCAAAATACCTCCATTTGGTTGGCGTGTTATGTTCAGAAATCCACAGGCTCGAGTGGTCACGACATCGCAGACAAATTCCAAATAGTATCTGTAATGTTTGTAGAAACATGTCAATTGTTTTTTGTTATCAATCCTCAGGTTGTTTTTCCAATATATAATCAATAATATATCAACCGGGACTGTAGCTTCTTCAATAGGAGAGAGAGAGAAAATGGCTGCTCCAAGCTGTTGCGCATACAAAACACTGCTTGCACCCAGCCATACAATGACACGATGTGATCTTTCTCGCTAATTTTTCAAAATAAAAGCATGAAACTATGTCTAAAGACTGTTCCCACCATGGGGAAGCCATAGGAAAATGAGTCTGGTTGATATCCCTTTAAATAGAGCAAAGGCAGGCTATGGAAGATGGGGCTTTCAAAATAGAAGCCACTTCCGGGTTGGATTTTCCTCAGCTTTTCACCTGCAAAATGAGTTCTGTTATACCCACAGAAAATATTTTGACTGTTTTGGAAACTTTAGAGTGTTTTGTATCCTAATCTGACACTTATATGCGTATTCTCGATTCTGGGCCTGAGAAATAGGCAGTTTAATTTGGGTACGTTTTTCATCCAAACATCAAAATATCAAAATACACAACAGGTTAAGGCTCGGAAGTTCGGATGAATGACATTCCCAAAGTCAACTGCCTGTTACTCAGGCCCATGAGCTAGGATATGCATATACTTGGTAGCATTGGATAGAGCACTCTGAAGTTTCTACAATGGTTAACTTAATGTCTGTGAGTATAACAGAACTGATATGGCTGGTGAAAACCTGAGGAAAATCCATCCAGAAATGTTTTTGAGGTCGAATGCCATTTCAATTATAGCCTATTGGAAAAACAAATAGATAGGACCCATATTGCAGTTCATATTGCTTTCACTAAATGTCAGTCTTTCGAAAGGGTTTCATCTTGGTTTTTGAAAAATGAACAAGTAGTTGTAGTTTTTCCAAGGTGTCCAACATTAGAAAAGTAGTCTTGTTTCGCCCGTGAATGATGTGCGCGCTCTTCGTTATTTATCTTCCCTATTGAACATACTATTCTCCGTCATAAATGTTATAGTTTATTTAGATATTAGAGTACCTGAGGATTAATTAGAAACATCGTTTGACTTGTTTGGATTAACTTTATTGGCAACTTTTTGGATTCGTTTGTATGCATGTTGAACAAGTGGATTACTGAGATCAATGGAGCCAACTAAACAGACTTTTCTGGATATAATGAGGGACTTTATTGAACAAAATGACTATTCATTACTTAGCTGGGACCCTTGGGATTGCAAACTGAGGAAGATCTTCAAAGGTAAGTGATTTATTTTGTCGCTATTTGGGATTTTGTGATGCCTGTGCTGGTTTGAAAAAGTATATTGATGTGGGGTGTTGTCCTCAGATAATCACATGGCATGCTTTCACCATAAAGAATTTTTGAAATCTGACAATGCGGTTGGATTAACAAGAGGTTAAATAATGTAAGACACTTGTATTTTCATGAATGTTTAATATTACGAGTTTTCTACTTTTTCTACTCTGCAATTTCACAGGATGTTGTCATTGTGGAACGCTAGCGGGACACCGACCCCTAATTCATCTTAGTTCCTCCCTGACAATAATTATATCCAAATAACTATTTGATCTGCTTAAAATGCGGAACTAATTCTATGTCATTTTATGAGTGCACATGCTTTCTTGGCATTAAAGGGATAGTTTGCGATTTTGGAAAGGAAGGCATGCTAACTAGACTGGAAGTCTACAGGAACAGCTAGCATAAACATTATATTACTGTGCATATGCAAGATTGTTTAGGTTGACCTTTTATCTAATATAGTTGTGTGATTATATAATCAATAGACAAAAACATTTGGCTTCATCTACAGTCCTATAAGTGTTTTCTGAAGATCGAGAATACAAACATGTAAGAGTGTGTGCCAGTTTTGCTCTGTGAGGTAAAATATAGGGTCTCTTTCCTTGCTACTTTGAGGGAAGGTCTCTTTCACAATGTAAATTGTGTTTGCGGTGTGTAGATATCTGAGAACCTGTTTCCTTCTACATATTTTTTGGGGGGGAACATGTTTCCTTGCTACTTTGAGGGAAATGTTGATTTAGTACAATTGTTTGGGAATAACATGCCCTGTCTAAAATGTGTGATATTTGTGCCATATTCCAATTCAAGTTTCTCATTGTAAAACTCATTAAATAAGCCTATATATAATTATTGGATTCATGTTTATTATCACCAATTTCTGTTTTCTAACTCATTATACACAAAGCACATATTTCTGTCAATTCACAGTGCTACAACCAATGCAATGCCACGCCAACATCATTGTTTATACATTTATTCATGTTTTTCTAACACAAGTTTAGAAAGCACTTTGTGATGTTGTTGACACTTGGATCAATCAGTCAAATGTATTGGGGAACACATTTGTAAGCAGTCAAAAGCCTGAAGAAGAACATTCTCAGAGGTTTTGGATATCGAAAAGCGGGAAAGGTGACGCGCAGTTTTTGACATGATCATTTACGAAATGTCGCTTCCTGCTTTCACACCCGTTTTCCTATTCCCTTCTCACAGAAGAAAAAGCGTGGCTTTCAGATCAAAGTGTTGGGATAGTAAAATGGAAATGTCGACTACTGAATGAAACATTCAGTTTGATACCCGGTTTGGAGTGAGGAGTGACGTTTCTGGCAAGAGGTTGCTGGCACTGTCAAACTGATAGCACAACAGTGACAAGACACCACACAATCCAATTTGAGTGATGCACGCACAAATACACTCGGTGCAGGGTAGAGTGTTATCAGAGACACATGTGCGCACAGACAAAGGCATGCTGGCGTGCAAACACACACACACAGAGGCAATAATTCCGCATGGATGCATTCTGGACTGATGCATAGTACACATTCTGTAAACACACAAACATAGGCTTAGGAAGATACCCACGTATACACACACACAAAGACAGGTAGATACTCACTCACTCACTTTCACACACAGACACAGTCCTTCACGCACGCAGACAACACACACTCATACTGATGGACTGTAATTGTGTAGAGTGGCGCACTGCGCCAGAGTGGATTATAACCGTGTTCAGTACTCTGTGGCAAGACCATACGTTCCTCCCCTCATCCCATACACATGCTTAACTTCTTGGATATAGGGGGTGCTCTTTTAATTTATGGATAAAAAAACGTTCCCTTTTTAAACAAGATATTTTGTCGCGAAAAGATGCTCGACTCTGCATATAAGTGACAGCTTTGGAAAGAAAACACTCTGACGTTTCCAAAACTGCAAAGATATTATCTGTGAGTGGCCAAGAACTGATGCAACAGGCGAAACCAAGATGAAACTTCAAACAGGAAATGAGCAGGATTTTTGACACTCTGTTTTTCATTGTCTCCTTAATTATATGGCTGTGAAAGCGCCACGAATTAGCCTGCCCTTTCTATCGTTTCTCCAAGTTGTCTGCAGCATTGTGACGTATTTGTAGGCATATCATTGGAAGATTGGCCATAAGAGACTACATTTACCAGGGGTCTGCCCGGTGTCCTTTGTTGAAATTGTTGCGTAATCTCCAAGCTGCTCGCATTCATCCATGTGATTGAGACAGAGAGGAGACTTCCAGGAATGATATATCATGAAGAGATATGTGAAAAACACCTTGAGGATTGATTTTAAACAACGTTTTCCATGTTTCAGTCGATATTATGGAGTTAATGTGGAAGAAAGTTTGGCGTTTGGATGAATACATTTTTTGTTTTTTGGTAGCCAAACATGACGCAGAAAACGGACCGATTTCTCCTGCACAAATAATCTTTCAGGAAAACTGAACATTTGCTATCTAACTGAGAGTCTCCTCATTGAAAACATCTGAAGTTCTTCAAAGGTAAATTATTTATTGAATGTTTTTACTGGTTTTTGTGAAAATGTTGCCTGCTAATGCTAACGCTAAATGCTAATGCTAACGCTAAATGCTAGTTTGCTATGGTTGAGAAGCATATTTTTGAAAATCTGAGATGACAGTGTTGTTAACAAAAGGATAAGCTTGAGAGCTAGCATATTGATTTCATTTCATTTGCGATTTTCATGAATAGTTAACATTGCGTTATGGTAATGGGCTTGAGGCTGTAGTCATGATCCCGAATCCGGGTTGGCTCGACCCAAGAAGTTAATAAACAACCATGGACACTTACCACGCCGCTTATTGGTCCTCCGATCCTTCTCGCCTCTCCTCTTCAGACAAAGAGGAGGAAAACCATTACAGGCCCAGAAGCTAGGATATGCATATAATTGGTAGGTTTGGATATAAAACACTCTAAAATTTCCAAAACTGTGAGTATAACAGAACTGGTATGGCAGGCAAAATTCTGAGAAAAATCCATCCAGGAAGTGGGATTTTTTCATGTGGGTTTTTTCAATTGAATGTCTATAGAGTATCTAATGGGTTAGGACCCAGATTGCAGTTCCTATGGCTTCCACTAGATGTCAACAGTCTTTAGACATTGTTTCAGGCTTGTTTTCTGAAAAATTAGGAAGAATGAGACCTTTCTGTCAGTGGACTGTAGAATCATGCAGTGCTCGTTTTTGCGTGACCTAGTGCGCACCCTTCGTTGTTTTTCCTTCCTTTGAATACACTATTGTCCAGTTTAAATATTATCGATTATTAGACAATTGACAACCTGAGGATAAATTATAAACATTGTTTGACATGTTTCGATGAACTTCATCTGTACTATTAGGATGTATTTGTCTGCATGTTTTGACCGCCTTTGAGCGATTACGGAACAAAACTGTATTATCTGAGATGGGTCTTGAATAGAATTATTGCTTCTAGGAAACATGGAAGTCCAATACAGTATGTATGTTAATTAAGGGAGACATAGGTGACCATGTCTAAAACAACTTTTTATCAGATACCTAGGATCAAATATCACTGATTTCTTCAGCTGAGAAATTGACTACATTTGCAACAGGAAAAAGTATTACATTTAGAATAGGTTAACAGGAACAATCTAAGGTGAAACAGCTATTAAATGTGTTGATTGGACATTGGTCTATTAACAATACCAGGATATTTGTACATGATTATGACAGCAAGATACCAATCATATAATACCATATGGGTGTGCATTGTGACTAAGGGTAGTACATGCTAAATAATATATGCCATTTAGCAGACGCTTTTATCCAAAGCAACTTACAGTCATGTGTGCATACATTCTACGTATGGGTGGTCCCGGGGATCAAACCCACTACCCTGGCGTTACAAGCGCCATGCTCTACCAACTGAGCTACAGAAGGACCACTAAATAAATAAGGCATTGGAAGGCCTGGCCGTTTCTGTTTATTTTTGACACATGGTTTATCACACAGACCAGCACACACACACAATTGATGCGATAGCGGTGGTAACACTGGGTGTGGGATTTATTTTGGATGGACGTTTTTCAATTCAGTTTTAAACTGGGTATAAAGAAGGATGGAAATGTTTTTTAAATGTATTTGAGTGGTTTCTGAAGGACAGGAATGAAAAGGAGGAGAAAACCTTTTAATGGTGTCAAATGCATGAATCCTAAAATTTCCCACTGATCAACTTCACTAGAAATTATCGGAACAGGTGGGATTAAATTATCAAAGAAACACCAGCCTTTATTCAAAGTGTATTACTTTGAAATTATATTATTTCCTTAGAATTACAACACTTTATAATTTCCTAAGTTGATTAGTTGTTCAAATTGTTTATTTTGATTTAACACATTTTTTTAATCACGTATTCTAAGGGTGTAACGGTTTACTTGAGTTGATGGAGAGGCGGACCAACACGCATCGTGGTTACTATTCATGGTTCTTTAATAAAGCAACTACACATTAACAAACTAACAAAACAAGAAACGTAAAAAATAAAAACAGCTCCATCTGGTTCAAACACAGAGACAGGAACAATCACCCACAAAACCCAACACCAAACAGGCTACCTGGTACCCCCCCAAGGTGCGGACTCCGGCCGCAAAACCTGAACCTATTGGGGAGGGTCTGGGTGGGCATCTATCCGCGGTGGCGGCTCTGGTGCTGGACGTGGCCCCCACTTCACCATAGTCTTAGTCCGCCCCATTGTCCGCTTCCGTGGCCTTCTAACCACGGCGACCCTACTAAATGACCCCACTAGACAAAGGGGCAGCTCGGGACAGAGGGGCGGCAGCTCGGGACAGAGGTGCACCTCTGGGGTGAGGGGCTCTGGCGCCTCTGGGCTGACTGGCGGCACTGGCGGCTCCTTGCAGACTGGCGGCACTGGCGGCTCCTGGCAGACTGCGGCACTGGCGGCTCTGGGCAGACTGGCGGCACTGGCGGCGCTGGGCAGACTGGCGGCACTGGCGGCGCTGGGCAGACGGGCAGCACTGGCGGCGCTGGGCAGACGGGCGGCACTGGCGGCGCTGGGCAGACGGGTGGCTCAGGCGGCGCTGGGCAGACGGGTGGCTCAGGCGGCGCTGGGCAGACGGGTGGCTCAGGCGGCACTGGGCAGACGGGTGGCTCAGGCGGCACTGGGCAGACGGGTGGCTCAGGCGGCGCTGAGCAGACTGGCAGCTCTGATGGCGCTGGAGAGGAGGAAAGCTCCGGCAACGCTGGACAGGCGGGAGCACCTGTAAGGATGAGACGGAGAGACAGCCTGGTGCGGGGGGCTGACACCATAGATAGATAGACTGGAGCTCTTGAGCACCGAGCCTGTCCAACCTTACCTGGTTGAATGCTCCCGGTCGCCCTGCCAGTGCGGCAAGGTGGAATAGCCCGCACTGGGCTATGCAGGTGAACCGGGGACACCATGCGCAAGGCTGGTGCCATGTAAGCCGGCCCAAGGAGATGCACTGGAGACCAGATGCGTAGAGCCGGCTTCATGGCACTTGGCTCGATGCCCACTCTAGCCCGGCCTATACGCGGAGCTGGTATGTACCGCACCGGGCTATGCACCCGCACTGGGGACACCGTGCACTCCACAGCGTAACACAGTGCCTGCCCGGTCTCTCTCGCCCCCCGGTAAGCACAGGAACTTGGCTCAGGTCTCCTACCTGGCTTCGCCAGTGCGGGGGCTATATCTGGTCTTAGTTCTACATTTTTTGAAAGGGGCATGCTTTTTTAAGATTGTAAGGAAATTACTTTTAAAATACGGCCAGGCATCCTCGACTGACGGGATGAGGTCATTATCCTTCCAGGATACCCAGGCCAGGTCGATTAGAAAGGCCTGCTCGCAGAAGTGTTTTAGGGAGCGTTTGACAGTGATGAGGGGTGGTTGTTTGATCGAGGACCCATTGCCGATGCAGGCAATGAGGCAGTGATCGCTGAGATCCTGATTGAAAACAGCAGAGGTGTATTTGGAGGGCAAGTTGGTCAGGATAATATCTATGAGGTTGCCCATGTTTACAGATTTAGGGTTATACCTGATGGGTTCCTTGATAATTTGTGTGAGATTGAGAGCATCTAGCTTAGATTGTAGGACTGTCCCAGTTTAGGTCACCTAACAGAACGAACTCTGAAGATAGATGGGGGGCAATCAATTCACATATGGGGTCCAGGGCACAGCTGGGTGCTGAGGGGGGTCTATAACAGGTGGCAACAGTGAGAGACTTATTTCTGGAGAGATTCATTTTTAGAATTTGAAGCTCGAACTGTTTGTGCATAGACCTGGAAAGTTAGCCTGCAAGGTTCTGTCAATCTCTGGAGTAGATTGCAACTCCTCCCCCTTTGGCAGTTCTATCTTGATGGAAAATGTTGTATTTGGGTATGGAAATCTCAGAATTTTTGGTGGCCTTCCTAAGCCAGAATTCAGACATGTCAAGGACATCAGGGTTGGCAGAGTGTGCTAAGGCAGTGAGTAAAACAAACTTAACCTCTTGCAACGAGCAATCTCGTATCCGGGAGCGTAATCATAGCCTCAAAGGCATTAGCATAACGCAGCGGACATAAATACCCCAAGAAACTTTTCCTATTCATGAAAATCGCAAATTAAATCAAATAAATATATTCAAACACAAGCTTAGCCTTTTGTTAACAACACTGTCATCTCAGATTTTCAAAATATGCGTTACAGCCAACGCTAGACAAGCATGTGTGTAAGTGTATCATGGCATAATGCTATGCTAGGCTCTGCTGGCAGCAGGCAACATTTTCAAAAATAAGAAAATCATTTAAAATTTACCTTTGAAGAACTTCAGATGCTTCCACTCAGGAGACTCCCAGTTAGATAGAAAATGTTCCTTTTTTCCAAAAATATTATATTTGTAGGCGAAATAGCTCCGGTTTCTTCATCATGTTTGGCTGAGAAATCGACCGGAAAATGCTACAACTATAACGCCAAACTTTTTTCAAAATTTGGTCCATAATATCGACAGAAACACGACAAACGTTGTTTAGGATCCATCCTCAAGGTGTTTTTAACATATATATTCAATAATATATCTGTCGAGGCAATTGGTTTCTCATAAGAAGCGATTGGAAAAATGGCTACCTCAGTATTTTTACGCAAGATTTTCTGCGGGAGACACCATGTGACCTCATGCTATATATGGTCCCTTACAGCCATTCTTCAATGGAAATGCCTAAACAGACGTCACAATGCTGTAGACACCTTGGGGAATGCGTGGAAAACGTAAGCTCATTCGTAGCTCATTCACAGCCATATAAGGAGTCATTGGCATGAGCCGGTTTCAAAAAATGTGGCACTTCCTGATCCGATTTTTATATGGGTTTCGCCTATAACATCAGTTTTGTGGCACTCACTTACAAATATCTTTGCAGTTTTGGAAACGCCAGAGTGTTTTCTTTCCAAAGCTGTCAATTATATGCATTGTCGAGCATCTTTTCGTGACAAAATATCTTGTTTAAAACGGAACGTTTTATTTGTCACATACACATGGTTAGCAGATGTTAGTGCGAGTGTAGCGAAATCCTTGTGCTTCTAGTTCCGACAATGCAGTGATAACCAACAAGTAATCTAACTAACAATTCCAAAACTACTACCTCATAGACACAAGTGTAAGGGGATAAAGAATATGTACATAAAGATATATGAATGAGTGATGGTACAGAGCGGCATAGGCAAGATACAGTAGATGGTATTGAGTGCAGTATATACATGTGAGATGAGTATGTAAACAAAGTGGCTAGTGATACATGTATTACATAAGGATGCAGTAGATGATATAGAGTACAGTATATACGTATACATATGAGATTAATAATGTAGGGTATGTAAACATTATATTAGGTAGCATTGTTTAAAGTGGCTAGTGATATATTTCACATCATTTCCCATCAATTCCCATTATTAAATTGGCTGGAGTTGAGTCAGTGTGTTGGCAGCGGCCACTCAATGTTAGTGGTGGCTGTTTAACAGTCTGATGGCCTTGAGATAGAAGCTCTTTTTCAGTCTATTGCATTAAATGAGCTGTATTTTCACGTCCGGATGATAAGCGTGCCCAGAGTACGGCCTGCTACTCAGCCATGCATATTATTAGTATAGATAGAAAACACTCTGAAGTTTCTAAAACTGTTTGCATGATGTCTGTGAGTATAACATAACTCATATGGCAGGCAAAAACCTGAGAAAAAATCAGAACCAGGAAGTGGGAACTCTGAGGTTGGTCGATTTTCAACTCAGCTCCTATTGAAGATACAGTGGGATATTGGTAATGTTGCACTTCCTAAGGCTTCCACTAGATGTCAACAGTCTTTAGAACATTTTCTGATGCTTCTACTGTGAAGCGGGGCCGAATGAGAGGGGATTGAGTAAGGTCTACCATGACCTGAACATGCGCTGACCATGCGCGTTAGTGTAAGAGCGAGTTCTGTTCCATCGCACTTCTAAAGACAAAGGAATTCTCTGGTTGGAACATTATTGAAGAATTATGTTAAAAACATCCTACAGATTGCTTCAATACTTTGCCATGTTTTTACAAACTGTAATATAACTTTTCGTCCGCACGTTCCGCTGGACTTTCCCGCGCGTCGTCGGTTTGTAAAGTGTACTGAACTCTAGAACAACAAGGAAGAATTTGGACATAAATGATGGACATTATCGAACAAATCAAACATTTATTGTGGAACTGGGATTCCTGGGAGTGCATTCTGATGAAGATCAAAGGTAAGTGAATGTTTATAATGTTATTTCTAACTTCTGTTGACTGCACAATATTGCGGATATATTGTTGTCTTTATTGGGCTCTGAGCGCCGATTGCATGGTTTGCTTTTTCCGTAAAGCTTTTTTGAAATCTGACAGTGGTTGCATTAAGGAGAAGTGCATCTACAATTCCATGCATAACAGTTGTATTTTCATCAACATTAATGAGTATTTCTGTAAATTGATGTGGCTGTCACGCCCTGACCTTGTAGATCCTTTTTATGTCTCTATTTTGGTTTGGTCAGGGCGTGAGTTGGGGTGGGCATTTCTATGTGTTATGTTTCTATGATTTTCTATCTCTATGCTTTGGCAGGGTATGGTTCTCAATCAGGGACAGCTGTCCCACTCCCCGTGCTTACCGTGGCGAGCATGTGACTGGTCAAGCCCCGTGCTTTGGGGTGATGCGCACGGTGTCGAGGCGGAGCATTCACAGGCCGGTGTGCTCGGTGCCAATGCGCACGGTGTCGAGGCGGAGCATTCACAGGCCGGTGTGCTCGGTGCCAATGCGCACGGTGTCGAGGCGGAGCATTCACAGGCCGGTGTGCTCGGTGCCAATGCGCACGGTGTCGAGGCGGAGCATTCACAGGCCGGTGTGCTCGGTGCCAGCATCCCGCATTTGCTGGGTGGAAGCGGGCATCCAGCCAGAACGGGTGGTGCCAGCTCTGCGCTCGAGACCGCCAGTGCGCCTCCACGGCCCAGTGTATCTGGTGCCATGGCCAAGGAGGAGGCCTCCTGTATGTCTCCCCAGACTGGTGAGTCCTGTGCCTGTTCCCAGAACTAGGTATCCTGTGAGTCATGTTCCTGCGTCCAGTCCGAAGCCTCCAGCTTCGCCCTTCGGTCCGGAGCTTCCAGAGGCGCCCTTCAGTCCAGAGCTTCCAGAGGGTCCCTTCAGTCCGGAGCTTCCAGAGGCGCCCTTCAGTCCGGAGCCTCCAGTGTCGCCCTTCAGTCCGGAGCTTCCAGAGGCGCCCTTCAGTCCGGAGCTTCCAGAGGCGCCCTTCAGTCCGGAGCTTCCAGAGGCGCCCTTCAGTCCGGAGCTTCCAGAGGCGCCCTTCAGTCCGGAGCTTCCAGAGGCGCCCTTCAGTCCGGAGCTTCCAGAGGCGCCCTTCAGTCCGGAGCTTCCAGAGGGTCCCTCCAGTCTGGGGCCAGCTACGAGGGTCCTCAGTCGGGGTTGGCGGCGAGTGTCCACGCTCTAGAGGCGCCACCCAAGTGGGCCAAGCTAGAGGCGCCACCGAGGATAGATTCCCACCAAGACCCTCCCCTACAGGTTTAGGTTTTGTGGACGGAGACGGCACCTTTTTTTTTTTTGGGGGGGGTGTCACGCCCTGACCTTGGAGATCCTTTTTATGTCTCTATTTTGGTTTGGTCAGGGTGTGAGTTGGGGTGGGCATTTTTACGTGTTTTGTTTCCATGATTTTCTATCTCTATGTTTTGGCCGGGTTCTCAACCCGGGACCACTGTCTATCGTTGTCTCTGATTAGGAACCATACTTAGGTGCCTTTTTTCCCACCTGTCTTGGGAAGTTGACTTTCTTTATGGCACTTTGCATTTGAGCTTCACGGTTTGTTTTTGTATTGTTTATTGTTTTGTCAGCGTCATTTTGATTATCAAAGGAAAATGTACGCCCACCACACTGCACCTTGGTCCTCTCCTTCAAACAGCCATGACAGTGACTCTCTGTAAAATCACTGGATGTTTTGGGACTTCTGAACATAACGCGCCAATGTAAACTCGGATTTTTGGATATAAATAGGAATTTTACCGAACAAAATATACATGTATTGTGTAACATGAAGTCCTATGAGTGTCATCAAAGGTTAGTGATTCATTTGATCTATATTTCTGCTTTTTGTGAATCCTCTCTTTCTCTGGAAAAAAAGCTGTGAAAAAAAATTATGTGAAAAGGCACTCACCTAACATAATCAGTTGGTTTGCTTTTGTCTTAAGGCCTTTTTGAAATCGGACACTGTGGTTGGATTTACAACATGCAAAGTGTATCTTTAAAATGATGTAAAATACATGTATGTTTGAGGAATTTTAATTATGGGATTTCTGTTGTTTTGAATTTGGCGTTCTGTAGTTTCACTGGCTGTTGAAGAGGTGGGATGCTACCGTCCCCATCCCTTTAGCGTGATCATTTTCATCAACACCCGCTGAATTGCAGATTCAAATCAAATTACTAAAAATATTTTTCTTCATGAAATCACAAGTGCAATACAGCAAAACACAGCTTAGCTTGTTGTTAATCCACGTGGCATGTCAGATTTCAATACATCTTTTCGGCGAAAGCATAACAAGCGTTTATGTAAGAACATCTCTCTCTCAGTAGACAAAATAACACAAACACTAGCAGCCAAGTAGATTGGTCACAAAAGTCAGAAAAGCAATTGATTAAATCACTTACCTTTGATGATCTTCAGATGTTTGCACTCACGGGTCTCCTAGTTACACAATAAATGTTCCTTTTCTTCCATAAAGATAATTTTTATATCCAAAATACCTCCATTTGTTTGGAGCGTTATGTTCAGAAATCCACAGGCTCGAGCGGTCACGACATCACAGACAAAAATTCCAAATAGTACCCATAATGTCCACAGAAACATGTCAAACATTTTTTATAATCAATCCTCAGGTTGTTTTTAAAATATATAATCAATAATATATCAACCGGGACTGTCACTTTTTCAATAGGAGCGGGAGAGACAATGGCTGCCCCACTCTGATGCGAACACTCAGCTATCCACTGACGTGATGTTATCTTTCTGGCTCATTTTTCAAAATAAAGCCTGACACTATGTCTAAAGACTGTTGACACCTTGAGGAAGCCATAGGAAAATGAATCTGGTTGATATCCCTTTAAATGGAGGCAAGGCATCCAAATGGAACAGAGAGATTTCAGGAAAAACAGCACTTCCTGGTTTAATTTTCCTCAGGTTTTCGCCTGCAATATCAGTTCTGTAACCTGTTACTCCTACCCCCTACTTTTTCGAACATTCTGTTAAAAATCGCGCAACATTTCAGCACCCTGCTACTCATGCCAGGAATATAGTATATGCATATGATTAGTATGTGTGGAGAGAAAACACTCAGACGTTTATAAAACTGGTTAAATCACGGCTGTGACTATAACAGAACGTGCGTTTCATCGAAAAGTGCAGGAAAATCTGATCACTGAAAATGGGAAAATATATCCATGCGCCACTTCAAACAATTGTTAAACGTGAACCACATTAAATGGGGCCGAGGTTGCAATACCTACACCTTCCACACGATGTCAACAGTCTTGTCATTTGCCCACGATTTGTTACTTGGTCAAACAGATACAAGGCAGCGCAGTTCTTCCGGTCTCCGAACGGATATTTTGGTTGAGATTTACCCGGACATTATTTCCAGACGTACAGCTATAGAATATACATCGCCTCGTGATCAATTTGATCGCTTATTAACGTTTACTAATACCTAAAGTTGCATTACAAAAGTATTTCGAAGTGTTTTGTGAAAGTTTATTGTCGACTTTTTTAATTTAAAAAAATGACGTTATGTTATAAAATGCTATTTTTTTCGTTGATCACACAGTCTTCATAGATTGATATCTAGGCTGTATATGGACCGATTTAATCGAAAAAAAGACCCAATAGTGATGTTTATGGGACATCTAGGAGTGCCAACAAAGAAGATGGTCAAAGGTAATGAATGTTTTATATTTTATTTGTGCGTTTTGTGTAGCGCCGACTATGCTAATTATTTTGTTTACGTCCCCTGCGGGTCTTTTGGGGTGTTACATGCTATCAGATAATAGCTTCTCATGCTTTCGCCGAAAAGCATTTTAAAAATCTGACTTGTTGCCTGGATTCACAACGAGTGTAGCTTTCATTCAATACCCTGCATGTGCATTTTAATGAACGTTTGAGTTTTAACGAGTGCTATTAGCATTTACCGTAGCGCATTTGCATTTCCAGATGTCTAGATGGGACGCCTGCGTGTCAGGTAGGAGCAAGAGGTTAAACGCACAGACAATATTTTGACAGTTTTGGAAACTTTAGAGTGTTTTCTATCCTGATCCGACAATTATATGCATATTCTAGTTTCTGAACCTGAGAAATAGGCAGTTTCAAATGGATTCCTTTTTTCGCCAAAAATGCCTGCCCACTACATTCAAGAAGTTAAGCAAACAAGAAAACTCTCACCCAGAGGCAGCGTTCCTAGTAGCCGAAGACTTTATTGCAGGGAAACTTAAAATCCGCTTTACCAAATTTCTATCAGAATGTTAAATGTGCAACCAGAGGATTTTCTTTTTAGGACAACCTTTACTCCACACACAGAGATGCATACAAAGCTCTCCCTCGCCTTCCATTTGGCAAAACGGACCATAATTCTATCCTCCTGATTCCTGCTTACAACCAAAAGTTAAAGCAGGAAGCACCAGTGACTAGATCAATAAAAAAAGTGATCAGATGAAGCAGATGCTTAGCTACAGGATTGTTTTGCTAGCACAGACTGGAATATTTTCTGAGATTCCTCCGGTGGTATTGAGGAGTACACCACCTCAGTCATTGGCCCCACAGTGACAGTACGTACATACCCCAACCAGAAGCCATAGATTACAGGCAATATCCTCACTGAGCTAAAGGCGAGAACTACCGCTTTCAAGGTGCGGGACTCTAACCCGGAAGCTTATAAGAAATCCCGCTATGCCCTTTGCTGAACCATCAAACAGATAAAGCATCAATACAGGACAAAGATCGAATCATACTATAACGGCTCTGACGTTAGTCGGATGTGGCAGGGCTTGCAAACCATTACAGACTACGAAGGGAAGCACAGCCGAGAGCTGCCCAGTGACACAAGCCTACCAGACGAGCTATACTACTTCTATGCTTGCTTTGAGGCAAATAACACTGAAACATGCATGAGAGCACCAGCTGTTCCGGAAGACTGTGATCACGCTCTCTGCCGCCGATGTGAGTAAGACCTTAAAGAACACCCTCTGTGTTCTGTTAGATAGGTAACTCCTTATCCACAATATACAGTGGGGGGAAAAGTATTTAGTCAGCCACCAATTGTGCAAGTTCCCCCACTTAAAAAGATGAGAGAGGCCTGTAATTTTCATCATAGGTACACTTCAACTATGACAGACAAAATTAGAAAAATAAATCCAGAAAATCACATTGTAGGATTTTTAATGAATTTATTTGCAAATTATGGTGGAAAATAAGTATTTGGTCACCAACAAACAGTTAAGATTTGTCTCTCACAGACCTGTAACTTCATCTTTAACTTCTTGCATCGAGCCAACCCGGGTCCGGGATCATGACTACAGCCTCAAGCCCATTACCATAACGCAACGTTAACTATTCATGAAAATCGCAAATGATATTAAATCAATATGCTAGCTCTCAAGCTTAGCCTTTTGTTAACAACACTGTCATCTCAGATTTAAAAAAATATGCTTCTCAACCATAGCAATCTAGCATTTAGCATTAGCATTTAGCGTTAGCATTAGCAGGCAACATTTTCCCAAAAACCAGAAAAACATTCAAATAAATAATTTACCTTTGAAGAACTTCGGATTATTTCAATGAGGAGACTCTCAGTTAGATAGCAAATGTTCCGTTTTCCTGAAAGATTACTTGTGCAGGAGAAATTGGTCCGTAATTATATGCATATTCGAGCATCTTTTCGTGACAAAATATTGAGCTTAAAATGGGCACGTTTTTTATCCAATAATGACATAGCGCCCCCATAGGTTGAAGAGGTTAAGAGGCTCCTCTGTCCTCCATTCGTTACCTGTATTAAAACCTGTTGGGGCAAGGCGTTCCCCGTTCAGCTGAAAAGGTGGCACAGGGATTTTCAAAAATATTCTTTAGAAATATTTAACTTTCACACATTAACAAGTCCAATACCTCAAATGAAAGATAAACACCTTGTTCATCTACCCATCATGTCAGATTTGTTATATGTTTTACAACGAAAACACAACGTATATTTATGTTAGACCACCACCAAACCAAAGAAAAAGGATGATTAGAAAAATCAGGATTAGGTGGATTAGAAACCAAAGAAAAAATGCAGACATTTTTTCCAGCCAAAGATAAAATCACAAAAGCAGGATTAGAAATAAAATCAATCACTAACCTCTTGAAAATCTTCATCAGATGACAGTCATATGAGGTACAGAGCACCTCAGTATCTCCAGGCTCTGATCAGGCCCTACACCCAAACAAGGGCACTGCGTTCATCCTCCCTACCACTGAGGAAGTACAGCTCCCGCTCAGCCCAGTCAAAACTGTTCGCTGCTCTGGCCCCCCAATGGTGGAACAAACTCCCTCACGATGCCAGGACAGCGGAGTCAATCACCACCTTCCAGAGACACCTGAAACCCCACCTCTTTAAGGAATACCTAGGATAGGATAAGTAATCCCTCTCACCCCCCCCCCCTTTAAGATTTAGATGCACTATTGTAAAGTGACTGTTCCACTCGATGTCATAAGGTGAATGCACCAATTTGTAAGTCGCTCTGGATAAGAGCGTCTGCTAAATGACTTAAATGTAATGTAAATGTACATTTATGTTTTGTTCGATAATATGCATTTTTATATCCACAAATCTCGGTTTACATTGACGCCATGTTCAGAAATGCCTCCAAAATATCCAGAGGAATTATAGAAAGCTACGCCAGATAACAGAAATACTCATCATAAACTTTGACTAAAGATACATGTTCTACATATAATTACAGATACATTGGTTCTTAAAACTTCTTAGGTATAGGGGGCAGCATTTAGACTTTTGGATAAATAGCGTGCACAATTTCAACTTCCTGTTACTCATGCCAGGAATATATTATCTGCATATGATTAGTATGTGCTGATAGAAAACACTCTGAAGTTTCTAAAACTGGTTCAATCATGTCCTTGACTATAACAGAACTTATGTAGCAGGCAAAACCCAGAGGAAAGACTGTTCAGAATTTTTTTTCTTTTTTCCTCTGACCGTTCCCTCAGTTGTCTTTGCCAAGGGAAATTTGATAGCGACCATTTTACAGTTCCTACGACTTCCACAGGATGTCACCAGTCTTTGGAATTGGGTTCATTGGTGCAATGAAGAAGAGGCACATCCTGAAACAACATTACACTGTTGATAGTTACGCAAGAGGGAAAATGGTGCATGTTTTGTTTACTTGCTCTATTGAATACAGATTGCCCCGTCTACAATTTTATCGATTATTAATGTTTAAAAATACCTAAATTTGTATTACAAAAGTAGTTTGAAATATTTTGGCAAAGTTTATAGGCAACTTTTGAAATGTTTTGTGGTGACGTTGTGTTTTGGAAAGCTGTTTTTTTTCCGGATCAAACCTGCTTTATAAATGGACATCCTCCTGGGAGAACAATTGGTGGCTGACTAAATACTTTTTTGCCCCACTGTAGCTGTGGGTGTAAAGCCATAACACATATGTTTTTCCAGCAGCAGACTATGATTGATCATGTCAAAAGCCAAAACAGCCCACACAATATTTTTTATCAATCATTTGTGTAAGTCCTGTTCTTGTTGAATATCTTTCCCTATAAGTCTGTTGTTAATTTGTTTACTGTAAAATAGCATTGTATCTGTTCAAACACAATCTTTTCCAAAAGTTTCCAAAGGGTTGGTAATAGGCTGATTGGTCAGCTATTTGAGCCAGTAAAGAGGTCTTTACTATTCTTAGGGAAGGCTGTTGTGGGTGTATTCCACCCACACCAGCTGCTGGCTTCAGGTGGTGGGGAATGCAGAGACCAGGCAGCGCAGGGTGGTCTCGAGGTCCTGGTTGGCTCGCTCGGACTGGCTGTTGGACTTGGGGTGGAACCCAGAGGACAGACTGGCCGACGACCAAATGAGGGTGCGGGTCGAGGGCCGTGGTCGGAGTCTATGTCTATGGGATCCGGGAGACGTGCTGCACCATGAGCTGGGCCGTCTCCTTGGCAGAGGGTAACTCGGGGAGAGGAATGAAGTGGGCAGCCTTGGCAAAGCGATAAACCAAGTTCAGGATGGCGGTGTTGCCATCAGACGGTGGGAGACCTGTGACAAAGTCCAGGGAAATGTGAGACCAGGGGCGATGAGGGACCCGGCAGAGGTTGGAGGAGGCCAGCCGGAGCTTGTCAAGGGGTCTTGGTCTGTGCACAGACCTTTTCTTGCGGCAACAAAGGCAGAGACGTTCGGAACTATGGTAGGCCACCAAAAGTGTTGTCGCACAAATGGCCAGGGTCCGCCTGGAGCCTGGGTGGCAGGCAAGCCCGGAGGAATGGGCCCACTCCAGGACTGCGGAGCGGACAGCGTCGGGCAAGAACATCCGGATATCTGGCCCCCCCAGGGTTCGGCTGGGACCGCTGCGCCTCCTGGACCTGTTTCCCGATATCCCGTTGCTAGGCACGAGGTGGGAAGGTTTGTCTCGGGCCCCTGGGAAGGATTGTCTCAGGCTCTGGGGTGGTAAACAGCAGGACCAATCTTACCTGCCTGGAGTTGAGGCACTTGGTGGTGCATAGATACTGGTAGGTCCACACAATGAACGGATGTTCCGCCCCTTCGAGCCAGAACAGCCTCCACCCGACATCCAAAGCATCGGCCTCCACCACTAACTATTGGGAAGGATCCAGATGAACCAGGATCGGAGCCATGGTGAAGCAATGTTTAAGGTCCCAGAACGCCCATTTTGCGGCCGTGGACCCCGTGAACGGAACCTTGGTAGAGGTGAGGGCAAACAAGGGGGAGGCCAAGGTTCTGTAACCCCGGATAAAGCTGCGATAAAAGTTAGCGAACCCCAGGAAGCGTTGCAGCTGCACCCTGGACGTAGGCTGAGATCAAACCACCACCGCTCTCACCTTCTCGGGATCCATCTTGACACTCAGCAGAGATGATGTAGCCCAGAACTGTGTCTAGTTTAGGTTCTTTTGTGAGGTATTTAATCTCGCCATACCTGTTTAAGTTTTATGCGGGATTGTTTGTGTATCTTGTTGCTTTGGGTTGCGTTTTGTTTGTTCAGTTTAACAGGTCTTTTCACCGGACTGTTTTTCCGCAAGTTAGTTGAGTCAGAGGAGTTGAGAGTTTTCCTCCGTATTCAATGGACTGAGTTCCTTTTTTTGTGGCTGCTGTTGTGGTCCTGTGCCTGTTTTTGATGGACTTAAATAAAACGCCCTTCTTGCAACTCTTACTCTCTTGCGCCTGACTCCACACCCACCTCTCCTAGGGAGAATCTGACAAATTGTTGCAATTGCGATTTGACTTGTTATTTATATCAACATACTTATTTGAACTGTTTGAATCATGGAACAAGAATAATTATACTAATTCTATAGTTAGAAGATAATAGTGGACACATTGAATACAGTGTTGTTGGACATGACAACTAATGAAAATGCCAGGGAGGAGTTATTGTGATGGTATGTCCTCTGGCTTGTTGATGTTCTCCATAGTCAGAATGATTTTGCAGTGCATGGTGATCGAACAGGTTTCCTGTTATATTCATCAGAGGTGTAGGGAGGTGAATCCAACACTTTTTTATTATACAAATGATTCCCACTGGATGTCAAAAATGCATTTGTAAGTCATAAGAGCAAATGACTTAAATGTTAAATGTAAATGTAATTTACAAAACATGCACACAACAGCATTCATACCCTGGTTTTTGTGTAATTTTGAATGGAAAAAAACAGTTTTGATAATGGTTTTCATACACATACCCTGTCCTTAATGTAGAGGCCTACGGTATATTCATTGAAGAGGTAAGGAAGGAGGATGGTAAATGTGCTCTGCATAACATACCAGTACCAATTGATATAAATTTGTATGCCTCCTTGTCTGTATACCTGCAGACACAGACACAAAAGTGAGCAGTTCAGTCATCTGCACCAATACAGCTAGCCTTCAACATATTCTTATAACTTACATATTCTTACCTCTTTGTGGATTGATATCTATTATATTGTGTCTATTTTCTCTTTTAGAAAGATTTGCACAAACATAAAAAGATGGATGGTATCATCATAAAACAACATCAATTTAGACCATACAAGGGACAAATCTTTCCTTAAATTGAGGAGATCTTTACATTTTCCAGTTAAGTGCCTGCACCTGCTGTCCTTTCTAATTAAAATCCAAATGTTTCTGCAAGAACCCCCACCAGCTAAGGAGGTTCCTTGATGAACCCCACTTACTATTGGGGTCTTGGAAGAACCCTTTAGGGGAAATGTTCAATGCCAAGAACCCTAAAGGTTCTTCAAAGAACCGTTGTTGAATTCCTACTTTTTGTGGAGTCATTGTGTTAGTCATTGTTTCCTAGGGGACCCTATAATCATTGGCTACATTAAATGTTTTCTCTTAGCTACTTCATGTAGCTAACAAATCCTTCACCTATTCCTCTTTGACTTAGAAGTTACTGTTGCACAAACAACATCCCGATTTAGGCCTACACCATCACTGGTATCAGGCTGTATAGCTAGCTACATTTGCTCTGACTCAGTACATTTATTAGCTAGTTAGCTAGTCAGCTAATTAGCAATTAGCATTAGCTGCTAACATATTTTATACACAACTTGCTAGGACAAACTAGTTGTTTGCAGATGTAAAAAACACAAACTAATAGTGCAATTAAAGAATGCTCGTGGATTCGAAGAAACAAGAAGCAAAGTGGAAACAGCATAGTAGTCATCAACATTGTTGCATGTGCTGTGTTGACCATACCGACTGAACGCAAGTGTCTCATGGTTGAGCAACAAGAAACGCACTACTCCTTGAGTGACAGGGGGCAGGGCTAGGTACTGTATGTGTTGAAAGCGGAGAGAGTGGAGAGAGATTACTCAAGTAGCGAAGTAAACTAATAAAATGGATGTTACACATTTAACAAACCAAACATTCAAATATTATAGAAGGTAAAGTAAAAACCCAAACCGATCTGTGCATCCATAGCGGTATATAGTAAATTATGGAATACCGCCCAGCCCTAGTATTTGTTTTGTTTTTTTCTCCAAAAACGTTCAGTGTTTGGTTGAGCCAATGGTTCCATCGCACCACGCAAACTCAATCAAGTACCGGTAAAGTATTTGAAAGAAAACGTATGCTTTAGTTGAAACCAGGTCTACATCTAACTCCACTTCGACTCTCATCTTTACAGCAAAATGACGACTCGTTCTTCCCATCCATCCCTCTCGAAAAGCCAACTCCTTGTTGTTGTCTCTTTCACAGTGTTTCTCTGTTCCGCCCCTTCATTTCAATATCACTGCGTGCGGAGGAAGGGGGAGTCAGGGTCCAGGCCAAACTCGCAGAGCCTCCTGTGTCTTTGTGAGCACCTGATTAAAGTGGGTTTCCAGCAGAGGGATTGTGTTTGTTAACGACATCTCCCATTTACAGAGCTGTCACTCTCCCGTCAACACAGTGTGTTTGTTTCCTGGGCTGAGAATAACCTGGTGCATCTGTTTTGCATAGACTTAACCCAGCCATACTAATTAGGAGGTAAGGGAGGTAAGGAAGGAAGGAACGGAGGAGGGGGAGTGGGGGAGAAAGGAAGAAAAGAAGTAGGGATGGATGAAGTGAAGGAAATAAGAAAGGAGGGAAGGGAGTAAGTAGCCTTTGTATATGTTGCTGTTGTTTTTGGAGCTTGATGACACCTTGAATTGGAAGATGTCAGGAAGGTGAAAAGCTTCAAAGAGTTCAAACATGACACAGAAGTTGTTTTTATTCAGTTGCAATGTGGCTCTGGATTGTCAGACGGTGCGATTAAGGCTGGCAACAATGAATCCAAAAATACGACTACAGCCCCGTAGCACTCACTTCCGTCATCATGAAGTGCTTTGAGAGACTAGTCAAGGACCATATCACCTCCACCCTACCTGACACCCTAGACCCACTCCAATTTGCTTACCGCCCAAATAGGTCCACAGACGATGCAATCTCAACCACACTGCCCTAACCCACCTGGACAAGAGGAATACCTATGTGAGAATGCTGTTCATCGACTACAGCTCGGCATTCAAAACCATAGTACCCTCCAAGCTCGTCATCAAGCTCGAGACCCTGGGTCTCGACCCCGCCCTGTGCAACTGGGTACTGGACTTCCTGACGGGCCGCCCCCAGGTGGTGAGGGTAGGCAACAACATCTCCTCCCCGCTGATCCTCAACACGGGGGCCCCACAAGGGTGCGTTCTGAGCCCTCTCCTGTACTCCCTGTTCACCCACGACTGCGTGGCCGCGCACGCCTCCAACTCAATCATCAAGTTTGCGGAGAACACAACAGTGGTAGGCTTGATTTACCAACAACGACGAGACGGCCTACAGGGAGGAGGTGAGGGCCCTCGGAGTGTGGTGTCAGGAAAATAACCTCACACTCAACGTCAACAAAACTAAGGAGATGATTGTGGACTTCAGGAAACAGCAGAGGGAACACCCCCCTATCCACATCGATGGAACAGTAGTGGAGAGGGTAGCTAGTTTTAAGTTCCTTGGCATACACATCACAGACAAACTGAATTGGTCCACTCACACTGACAATGTCGTGAAGAAGGCGCAGCAGCGCCTATTCAACCTCAGGAGGCAGAAGAAATTCGGCTTGTCACCAAAAGCACTCACAAACTTCTACAGATGCACAATCGAGAGCATCCTGGCGGGCTGTATCACCGCCTGGTACGGCAACTGCTCCGCCCTCAACCGTAAGGCTCTCCAGAGGGTAGTGAGGACTGCACAACGCATCACCGGGGGCAAACTACCTGCCCTCCAGGACACCTACACCACCCGTTGTTACAGGAAGGCCATAAAGATCATCAAGGACATCAACCACCCGAACCACTGCCTGTTCACCCCGCTATCATCCAGAAGGCGAGGTCAGTACAGGTGCATCAAAGCTGGGACCGAGAGACTGAAAAACAGCTTCTATCTCAAGGCCATCAGACTGTTAAACAGCCACCACTAACATTGAGTGGCTGCTGCCAACACACTGACTCAACTCCAGCCACTTTAATAATGGGAATTGATGGGAAATTATGTAAAATATATCACTAGCCACTTTAAACAATGCTACCTAATATAATGTTTACATACCCTACATTTTTCATCTCATATGTATACTTATATACTGTACTCTATATCATCTCCTGCATCCTTATGTAATACATGTATCACTAGCCACTTTAACTATGCCACTTTGTTTACATACTCATCTCATATGTATATACTGCACTCAATACCATCTACTGTATCTTGCCTATGCCGCTCTGTATCATCACTCATTCATACATCTTTATGTAATATAATAATAATAATAATACATATTCTTTATCCCCTTACACTGTGTATAAGACAGTAGTTTTGGAATTGTTAGCTAGATTCCTTGTTGGTTATTACTGCATTGTCGGAACTGGAAGCACAAGCATTTCGCTACACTCACACTAACATCTGCTAACCATGTGTATGTGACAAATAACATTTGATTTGATTTGATTTGAACATTTTTTTTTTTTTTTTAGATTTAAAAAAAATTGTTTGGCAGAAATGCCTTATGGAAAATGTGAACTTTCATGTGCCTTCCACAACAAACTTGAATGCCATCTGTAAATATGAATATCATTGTTAAATTACGAGCCTAGTTGGTTTAGCCATGGAAAAGGACAACAACCTTCCCGCTAGCCATGATTGGCTTAGATAATGAGTGGGCTGGACATGCTGAGAGATGAGTTCAGATTGGTCTGCCGTGTTGCACGCTTCATTATATAATATGAGCTCGTCAGTAATGTCTCTGGATTACATCTTCAAACTGAGCGCAACCATGGCAGAGTGAGAAACTGTCATCCATGTATACAGTTAAGAGAGTCTAGCCAGCTACATTTTTACAAGCTGTTTTCATTTCAAGTTAACCTCTTAAGCCCACCCGACACGCAGGCGTGCCATCTAGCCATCTGGAAATGCAAATGAAGGGGACGTAAAACAAAATAATTAGCATAGCCGGTGCTACACAAAACGCAGAAATAAAATAGAAAACATTCATTACCTTTGACGAGCTTCTTTGTTGGCACTCCTAGATGTCCCATAAACATCACTATTGGCTCTTTTTTTTCGATTAAATCGGTCCATATATACCCTAAATATCGATCTATGAAAAGTGTGTGATCCAGGAAAAAACAGCGTTTTAAAACGCAACGTTTTTAATTAAAAAAGTTGACGATAAACTTTCACAAAACACTTCGAAATACTTTTGTAATCCAACTTTAGGTATTAGTAGACGTTAATCATCTATCAAATTGATCACGGGGCGATGTGTATTCAATAGCTCCACATCTTGAAATCATGGTCGAAAACTTCTCCAAAACATCCTGTCGGAGACCGGAAGGAATGGGCTCTCTCTTACTCGTTTGACCAAGAAACAAAGCCCAGGCAATTGACAAGACTGGCGACATCGTGTGGAAGCTGTAGGACTTGCAATCTCAGCCCCATGTAACCATGTAATTTGCTTTCCCATAGACAATACATGCAAGTGGCGCATGGATATTTTTCCCAGTTTTCGGTGATCAGTTTTTCTTGCGCTTTTCGATAAAACACACGCTCCGTTATAGTCACAGCCGTGATTTAACCAGTTTTAGAAACGTCAGAGTGTTTTCTATCCACACATACTAATCACATGCATATACTATATTCCTGGCATGAGTAGCAGGACGCTGAAATGTTGAGCAACAACGGCTCAGCCATGAAGTGGTAGGCCACATAAACTCACAGAACGCGACTGCCTAGTGCCCGAAACGTCTGTCCTCATTTGCAAAACTCACTACAGAGTTCCAAACTGCCTCTGGAAGCAACACCAGTACAATAACTGTTCATCTGGAAATTCATGAAATGGGTTTCCATGGCCAAGCAGCCGCACACAAGCCTAAGATCAACATGCGCAATGCCAAGTGTCGACTGGAGTGGTGTAAAGCTCACCGCCATTGGACTCTGGAGCAGTGGAAACTGGAGTTCTCTGGAGTGATAAATCACGCTTCACCATCTAGCAGTCTGACGGATGAATCTGAGTTTGACGGATACCAGGAGAACGCTACCTGCCCCAATGCAAAGTGCCAACTGTAAATTTTGGTGGAGTAGGAATAATGGTCTGGGGCTGTTTTACATGGTTTGGGCTTAGGCCCCTTAATTTCAGTGAAGGGAAATCTTAGTGCTTACAGCATAAAATTACATTCTAGTCAATTCTGTACTTCCAACTTTGTGGCAACAGTTTGGGGAAGGCCCTTTCCCGTTTCAGCACGACAATGCCCTCATGCACAAAGCAAGGTTCATACAGAAATGGTTCATCAAACACCTTTGGGATGAATTGGAACACCGACTGCGAGCCAGGCCTAATCGCCCAACATAAGTGCCCGACCTCACTAATGCTTTTGTGGCTGAATGGAATTAATTCCCTGCAGCAATGTTCAGGTGGAAAGCCTTCCCAGAAGAGTGGAGGCTGTTATATATTCAATTTCTTTTGGCCCTCTTGTTGGGGGGGTCAACAATAGCTTGCTTAAGGGCCCCTAAAGGCTACAGTCAGCCCTTTCTGGAGCTCAAAGCCACCATAACATACTAAAAGGTTCCGTGGTTGACATTGGTTTGAAAAATATTCTATATGATGTATTCGTTTTAAATCCAATAACAGATTTAATGCCTCACTCGAGAATCAGCAATGTTTTTATTTTATCGCTGTTTACTTAGAGATAAAGATTATCCTCAAAGGAGCTAATACCCCAAAAGTAAATGCCACAAAATGCTAAAATAGCAGAGGTATGTCAATTTATCCAATCTAGTTTTCAATGGAAATCATTTCCAATTCTTAAGTAGGTTGACATTTTATGACAACCAATGTTTTGTAGCAGAAGTTACTGTACCGGTACAGTGACCATAATTTGACACCAACTCCTTGTGACTAAGGTTGTCCTAATATGGATCCCGTTGTACATGTATTTTGCGCCACAAACATTTTTGTCTTTGGTAACTTGACAACAAAGATAAACAACATAGGATATGTTTTTCTATTGATGTGGAAGCGGGGAGTCAATCTCATTAATTTCTATCGAATTGGGATACTATATGGCTAAATTGGTGTGATTCCGACAGCTTCTTGATGTTGCAGCCTGTTAGTCATTTTATGAAAACATGAACTATTTAAAATTCTCCAACACTCACTAGTTAAAGTGTTGTCTCTTCCTGAAACAGAATTTCTGTTGCAACATCATAGGCCTATCTCTATAGGTCAACTCCTATCTACTCCTTCTACCATTCTCTGGTTCCATTCAATTGTGGGACTGAAATAGTAATTTACTTTCTGAATAGAACTAGAATACAGCAAATACCTGCAAAATGGACAGGAGAAATTACTATCCTGGCATTTAAAACTAAACAAAAATGCACGCTATAAAATGTTATCTCACATGCACAAAAAGCCTAGGTCGTATTATGAATATCCGCAAACAGTTTTTCACACAGGGAAGGATGCCTTGCTGAGTATCAATCAACCTAGAAATAAACAGGCAACCCAAACAACCATCCAGATAAGTTGTTACTCTTGCGCTTTACAATTCTGTATTAGTGAAGATCAGTGTAAAAAAAGGCCCCTTACACAGTAGAATCCAAAACAATAGCTGTCTGAGCAAGACTGGTTGTTTGAAACAGGTTGCAGTATGTATCCTGCTGTAACTTAGCTATGCTGATCTTTTTTACCTCAATAAAATGTGTATAATTAAGTAAATTATGTCTCTGCCTTATACACACTTCTTTGTTTAATATTTTTGTTCCACTCACTACGATCTTCCTCATTTTGTTGGCCAAAGTATGTTCAGAAAGTCATACACTCATTTTCACATTTGAACCTCGAGTGTAGACGGCAGTATTTTGATTTTTGGATGAAAAACGTACCCAAATGAAACTGCCTATTTCTCAGGCCCAGAATCGAGAATATGCATATAATTGTCAGATTAGCATAGAAAACACTCTAAAGTTTCCAAAACTGTCAAAATACTGTCTGTGAGTATAACAGAACTGATATTGCCGGTGAAAACCTGAGGAAAATCCAACCCGGAAGTGTTGTTTTTCCTGAAAGCTCTCTGTTCCATTGCATGCCTTCGCTCCATTTAAAGGGATATCAACCAGATTCCTTTTCCTATGGTTTCCACGTGGTGTGAACAGTCTTTAGCCATAGTGTCAGGCTTTTATTTAGAAAAATGAGCGAGAAAGATCACACCGCGTCATTGGATGGCTGGGTGCCAGCAGCGCAACAGCTTGGAGCTGTTTGCATGCTCAACAGCTTGGAGCAGACATTTTCTCTCTCTCTCCTATTGAAGAAGCTACTGTCCGGTTGAAATATTATTGATTATATATTGTAAAAACAACCTGAGGCTTGATTATTAAAAAAATGTTTGACATGTTTCTTTACGGATACTATTTGGAATTTGTCTGCCCAGTTGTTACCGCTCGAGCCTGTGGATTTCTGAACATAACGTGCCAAGAAAATGGAGGTATTTTGAATATAAAAATAATCTTTATGGAACAAAAGGAACATTTATTGTGTAACTGGGAGTCTCGTGAGTGCAAACATCCAAATATCATCAAAGTTAAGCGATTCATTTTATTGCTTTTCTGACTTTCATGACCAATCTAATTTGCTGCTAGCTGTTTGTAATGTTTTGTCTGCTGAGAGAGATGTCCCGCTAACGGGATGGGTGCATCAAGAAGTTGTTAACAAGTTAAAAATAAAATGTCAGCTAGCATTAGGGTTCACTTTTCATCGTTACCTCATGCATGAAGAGGCAGGTACAGTCAAATGAAGTTTGGTAAGAGACTTTAGCCAAAATACCACGCTCTGTTTATAATCAGAATCAAGTCCATTGAAAATCAAACAAGTAACCAGCAGCCAAACCAAAGGCCACATGTGCCAGCGTAAGCCACAAAATATGACTCACAAGAAGCGGATATTTATTTTGCATTTATCTAACGTAATTTTAAAATATATTTCAACCCATGGGTCTTGCATTGCCTTACCAGTCCGCTAAAACACACTTTTTGACACCAATGTTTGGCCTAAACTGGTCGAGAAGCATAACACGCACACACACACATACATATGATAACATACACACTATACATACACATGGATTTACTACTGTAGATACGTGGTAGTGGTGGAGCAGGGACCTGAGGGCACACAGTGTTTTGTGAAATCTGTGAATGTGTTGCAATGTTTTAAAAAGGTATAACCTGCCTAAATGTTGCTGGACCCAAGGAAGAGTATCTGCTGCTTTGGCAGTAATGGGGATCCATAATAATTATAAATACAAATAATTTCCCCCTGAGTGTATCGAGGGGAAAAGGGGTATTCAAGTCTTTCTGCCATTCTCCTTCCTCTCTTTCCCTTCTTTTTTGAGGCTAATTAGAATAAAAACAAGATTTATGGGTGGGCTCATCACTGTCACTTCATGTCGGTAGCGCCGCTCCTGATTTCCTGCTGGAGGGTGTCTTGCCTTTTAGTCACAGCTCCTCTGGATGGGGGGGGGAGTGTCTTCTAAAGGAAGTGTGTTTTGTTTGTGTGGATGACTCCACTACCACACAAAGGGCCTCTAACACACCCCCACTTCCTTACCCACCAACCTCAGACACACACCACCCTGCCGGCAACACCCCCCCCCCCAAGACTGATGCACTCCCACCAGCACTCTCCCACCCACCACACGCACACATATACCCTCCAACTATCAGCCAAGCTCACTCATTCAACCGCTTTATGACTCCATTACACACACACACACAATCCCCCCTACGCAGCATGGTGGACCCCCCATTTGGACCACCAAATGCCAAAGAAAGGGGTTAATGCATTATTTCACTTTCTATTAGCTTCACCAGAGGAACAGAGAAGAAGAAGAAACACCATCATATTAAGAGGGAACATAGAAGTCACCATGGCCTTTATTTACTCACCATAGCCATCAAGTGTGGGTGTGATATTAATAGAGTTGGTTTAGCGAAAGTCCAACCAAAACAAGTTTAAGGTTGATAAGCATAAGTATTATTATTATTATTATTATTATTATTATTAGTATTATTATCATTATTATTATTAGTATTATTATTATTATTATTATTATTATTATTATTATTATCATTATTATTATTATTATTATTATTATTATTATTATTATTATTACTGTAGGCCTGGTGGTTTTAAACAAGGTCAAACCGAGGTTGGACTTGTAAAAATAAGATATTGAGGTAGTTCCAATTCCAGGCCGTCTGGACTCATGCATTGTGACTCGACAAACAGGTGAACAACCCCTGACATCAAAAGTAGTTTGAAATGTTTTGGCAAAGTTTACAGGTAACTTCTGAGATATTTAGTAGCGACGTTGCGTAAGTTGGAAGCAGTGTTTTTCTGGATCAAACGCGCCAAATAAATGGACATTTTGGATATATATCGACGGAATTAATCGAACAAAAGGACCATTTGTGATGTTTATGGGACATATAGGAGTGCCAACAAAAGAAGCTCGTCAAAGGTAAGGCATGATTTATATTTTAATACTGCGTTTTGTGTCGTGCCTGCAGAGTTGAAATATGCTACTCTCTCATTGTTTACTGTTGTGCTATCATCAGATAATAGCATCTTAAGTTTTCGCCGAAAAGCCTTTATGAAATCTGACATGTTGGCTGGATTCACAACGATTGTAACTTTCATTTGCTATCTTGCATGTGTAATTTAATGAAAGTAGATTTTTTTAGAAATGTATTTGAATTTGGCGCTCTGCATTTTCCCTGGCTATTGGCCATGTGGGACGCAAGCATCCCACCTACCCCAGAGAGGTTAACACTTTTTTTGTTACTACATGATTCCATATGTAGATGTGTCCAAGCTTTTGATTAGTACTGTACCTTAATGTTTTGTAAACGAAATCACGTTACAAACTATCACTCTTATGCACTTAAGGAAATCAAGAATATCATGAATATGTTGGAAATAGTGGATATATGGAGGTTAAAGGTGAATGAGGACATAGTGAGATTGGTGAAAACAGAGTCTTTATTCCAGTAAAGGAAATATGCAATACTTCTTTCTAGACAAATCGGAGCGGTAAACAAAGCATAAAAAGTAATTCCACTCGTGGGGGACAGACTGGAGACTCAGACCATAAACTGTAGGTTGCCTTAAGGCACCGACCGTACAGACTCAGACACCTGCTCACACGCACATCTGACATTAACACGACACGAAGGGCATTGACAAAGACATTACATGAACAATATACAAGGATCCGACAGGACAGAAACAGAAGACAAGGGGAGAAATAGGGACTCTAATCAGAGGGCAAGATACGGAACAGGTGTGAAAAGATTAGATGATTGATTAGGGAATAGGAACAGCTGGGAGCGGGACAACGATAGAGAGAAGAGAGAGAGGGAGGGAGAGAGAAAAAAGGGAACGAACCTAATAAGACCAGCAGGGGGAAAACGAACAGAAGGGAAAGCAAAATGACAAGACAATATAAGACAAAACATGACATGGAGGCTTAAATATTCTGACATAGTGAGATATACATGGCGGAGGCTCGATCATGCTAGTCGTCTTGACTTCTTTCTTATGTCTCTCTCTGGCAGCAAAAGTTGAAAAAGTGTTAGGTGGGGGACAGAATGCGTCAGGACCATCAACTCATTGGCATATACATTACATATACATTACTCTTACAGAATTTCATTGGCATATACATTACATATACATTACTCTTACAGAATTTCCACATGGGCGATGATATTGGAAAATGTATCAAAGCCTATTGGATGACAACTTGTTTTTAACCAGGACAGAATCAGACTTTTGCCAATATAATATAGGTACAGCAGGATACCCTTATTGTATGGGCCACTTTTAAATGTGATAAAGTGAAATGGATGGAATATGGAGAAAAATCCAGCAAAAAAATCTTAAACATAAAAATGCTACCAAAAATAAATTTACTAAAACTTGTAACAAATGACTGAGTCACCCATGATTCACTAAACAATATTTTGAAAGAGGAAGTAAAGCACTTCAAGCACATTTTTTTGTTTCAGTCTCCTCCAACTCCACTAACCAAAGTTTTATTATAAGGATTATTTTTCTATTAATAATGTAAAATTAATTTGAGGCCCCTTACACTTAAATGTGTGATGCCAATATTCTAGAAAAATGTGCATAGAATTAATAAGGTGTTGTCGAATACTATTCATCCGAATCAGACAGGTTTTTTACATGGACGATACATTGGAGATAATATAAGAAACAATAATACTGGAAAAATAGAACACTATGAAAAATCTGGGAATCCAGGCCTGGTATTCATAGCTGACTTAGAAAAGGCTTGATCGATTGCGCCGACAGAGAGGGCTTCCTCGCTTCTAGTCCTTAGGAAACATTGTAGTATTTTTTTTAAATGTATGATCCCGAAGCGGATCCTTTGTCCGCACCACCCAGGGCATGTGAACTGATTCCAGAGGCCGACCCAAAAACAACGCCCCGGAGAAAAGGGAGATGGAAGTGAAGGGTCTTCTGGTCAGACTTTGGAGGTGCCTACGCCACCCACCACTTCAGAGTATATTACTCGCTAATGTCCAGTCCCTAGATAACAAGGTCAACGAAATCAGGACCAGGGTTACTTTCCAGAGAGACAGAGATTGTAACATACTCTGTTTCACGGAAATGTGGCTCTCTTGGGATATGCTGTTGGAGTCGGTACAGCCACCTGGATTCTCAGTGCGTCGCGCCGACAGGAATAAACATGCAGGGGTGAATGTTTCATGATTAACGACTAATGGTGTAATTGTTCCATACAGGAACTCAGGTCCTTTTGTTCACCTGACCAAGAATTCCTCACAATCAAATGCCGACAGTTTCCCGTTTTAAACAAGATATTTTGTCACGAAAAGATGCTTGACTATGCATATAATTGACAGCTTTGTAAAAAAGACACTCTGACGTTTCCAAAACTGCAAAGATATTGTCTGAGTGCCACAGAACTGATGTTACAGACGAAACCCAGATAAAAATCCAACCAGGAAGTGACGCATTTTTTGAAACCGCCTCATGCCAATGACTCCTTATATGGCTGTGAATGAGCTACGAATGAGCTTACGTTTTCCACACTTTCCCCAAGGTGTCTACAGCATTGCGACGTCTTTTTAGGCATTTCCATTGAAGAATGGCTGTAAGGGACCATATATAGCATGTGGTCACATGGTTAAAATCTTGCGTAAAATACTGGAGGTAGCCAGTTTTACAATCGCTTCTTACTACGTTCCCGTAGTAAACAGGATATTTTGTCAGGACAAGATGCTAGAATATGCATATAATTGACAGCGTAGGATAGAAAACTCTAAAGTTTCCAAAACTGTAAAAATATTTTCTGTGAGTATAACAGAACTGATATTGCAGGCGAAAGCCTGAGAAAAATCCAATCTGGAAGGATTCATGAGGCCAATAGCATAAAGCAAAAGAAAAAAAGATAAAGACTTGAGGCTAGCCATTGATACTGGCCTTCTAGGCAGAGTTCCTCTGTCAGTGTCTGTGTTCTTTGCCCATCTTCATATTTTATTTTTATTGGTCAGTCTGAGATATGGCTTTTTCTTTTGCAACTCTTCCTAGAAGGCCAGCATCCCGGAGTCGCCACTTCACTGTTGACGTTGAGACTGGTGTTTTGCGGGTACGATTTAATGAAGCTGCCAGTTGAGGACTTGTGAGGTATCTGTTTCTCAAACTAGACTCTCTAATGCACTTTTCCTCTTGCTCAGTTATGCACCGGGGCCTCCCACTCCTCTTTCTACTCTTGTTAGAGCGAGTTTGCGCTGTTCTGTGATGGGAGTAGTACACAGCGTTGTACGAGATCTTCAGTTTCTTGGCAATTCTCTAAGAGAATAGCCTTCATTTCTCAGAAAAAGAATAGACTGACGAGTTTCAGAAGTTTCTGGACATTTTGAGCCTGTAATCGAACCCACAAATACTGATGCTCCAGATTCTCAACTAGTCTAAAGAAGGCCAGTTGTATTGCTTCTTTAATCAGAACAACAGTTTAACTGTGCAAACATAATTGCAAAAGGGTTTTCTAATGATCAAGTAGCCTTTTAAAATAATAACCTTGGATTAGCTAACACAATATGCCATTGGAACACAGGAGTGATGGTTGCTAATAATGGGCCTCTGTACGCATATGTAGATATTCCATAAAAAATCTGCCATTTCCAGCTATAATAGTCATTTCCATTATTAACCATGTCTACACTGTATTTCTGATAAATTTGGTGTCATTTTAATGGGCAAAGAAATGTGCTTTTCTTTCTATATAGTGAATGTATAATATCTTTACTGTGCACATGATTAAAACTACAGTCTGGGATTTGGGAAGCTGTTCAATGGTCATTTCAATTCTTGATATTTACCCACTGATTCATTAAGAATTTAACGTATAAATCCCTCATATGTTAGCACAGCTATTTTGGTCTGTCTTTGTCATATCCCAAAATATAAGTTATTACTCAATTGTTTACAAACAACAAGAATGGAAACAAACAACTACTCCAGAACATGGTGAGAACATAGTTCGGAATCTAATGTACTGTCAGTGAATTTGAGGGGGTTACTTTTCCCCAGTCTAACGGCCTGTCCAGGGGGTGTACATGTACATCAAGCTGCGTCACCCTACAGAAACAGGATGGCTCCTGCCGTATGGGACATTCTGGCTCGGACTAGGCTTACTGAACAGTTGCTTATCCCCATCGCTCAACTGTATACCAAAAGAAGTTGCGGGGACCCCGTTTTGAATGCTCTCAGAGATATTATTTTTGGGGAGCATTTCTTCCTCGGCAGCAAATGACTCCTATTAAATGCAATGTGCCCCAAGCTGATTTCTGGAGTTATCAGGAGCAATTTAGAAGTATGTAATTGAGAAATTGTATTGCACTTAATCAGTGTTTGCACTCAAATGAAGTACTCTTCTCAGGTGTGTAAACTGTGCACCACATACTGCGTGATTGACTTAAGGTAAATTTAATCCTTTGATTGAACAGAATAACCTTACTCTACTATATTTCATTAGCAAACAGATGGCCACATTTGAGCTACTTACTTTGATCTGATTTAAATCAATATTGAGCAAATTCCAAGACTGATTTGTACAGCGCACAACATATTATCAATGCAGTGAATTACATTTTCAGTAATTTAAGAACTGCCTTTGGTTAATTTGGACTTGCTCTTAGTAGTACACAACAAAACCACACTTTTGGTTGATTGATCGTTTCAGAAGTCCTTTGAATCACAGATATGCATGGCAAAAATGTATTTATCGAGGAGCTAATTCAAGTATTGTAATCACACTTTAAGGGGGGGGGGATTAGTTAATTTCTCTTGAACAAACAAAATCACATATTGGTCATAGGTACTGTACCCTACACTGCGGACACCGACAGTGTCAAAGATACTGTCTAATCATTTCTATGGCTGAATCCGTTGAATTGAAATCTAGCCACGGTTTCTGGGGCTGAAATAAATAACCCCTTATTGTGTTGATGTGGTATGTAGACAATGAAAAATGGCACATTGTTCAGTAAGCAGAGGGTTAAAAAGTAAGTGAACACAATTATGTGGACATTGAGAAAATCAGCATAGAACTTGATGGAATATTATAGCTGTTGAGCCCAGAAACGAGAGGATAAATAACCTGTGTTGACTTTGGAAAAGGGGATAGCAGGTTGTTGAATGACTGTTTCAGATGCTTTGAGGAGAAACAGGCTATGCTATTACAGGGCATAACAATACATCAAGACCGACTGCAAGGCCTGCGCTCGCACCTCTGCAATCTGGTAAAACAGATGTATGCACGTCTCTTCACCATGTGTCTCCGACACACACACACAGGTTAGCACTTGATTTGTGAGATGGAGCTCCAGTCAAAAGCATCCATGGGTCAAGTCCTGGGCACGTCAAACTTGTTTCAAAATGACCTATGCTGCTAGTTCTTTCTCATTAGGCTCAGGGAACAGACATTATATTTTTTATTTTACCTTTATTTATACAGGTTTTTCCTCTCTTTTCCAAGAGAGTCCTGGTCCAATAGGAGTTAATTTATCTTAGGAGTTCCAGTCATGAAGTACAACGTAAAATAAATGGGTTCCAACAACAACCTAATGTTAACGACTGGAATTCAATTGTTTCAGATATAGGGAGTTTTTCACAATGCATTTGATTTGCGCAGCAGTGGATCCGGGATGGAAGGAGTTGTACTTTATTATTTTGTCTACTATATCGGCTCTTAAGTTATGTTTTTGAAAAGTAAAGTAGTGGCCTATTTGTCCAAAGCTCTACTATAGTTTTCCTACAGGTTGAGTCAGTGTCCCTGTAAACAAAGATAAGAACCACCTTGAACTCAGCTGACATGACATTGGCACTTCTCTTATTGAAATATTTATTAGTCTTGGTACTCCAGCAGAACACTCGTAGCAAGGTGCGTGTTAATGTGTGTCCTCATTAGGCTTTTTGTTTTCAGGCGCAAATATATAAAAGATTCTGGGGTCATACATATGGATTTTGTTGTTCAAGCATGTGACACTCACTCTCAGCAAAACACCTGTGTCAATTGCATCAGACAGTATATTTTGTTTGCAGCATTTCCAGAAGATATTAAAAATAATGAATAATTTAACATGCAGGCTTGGACGACGCTGTCTTGCCACTGGGTATTATTACTTGGAATGGAAAAAAAGAAAAAGTAAACACAGTTGACAGTTTGCTGTTGACTATTCTTCCTCACACTACCCGCCATGTGTTGAGGCCTTATTGAATTTCTGAAGAAAGGCTGCCGAGAATGGCATCTGCCTTATTTGCATTTGCAATAACAGCTGGCAGGTGGTTACTTATTGGACAATTTAGCTGAACTTTTGTAACTGATGCTTTGCCCACAGAGGCTGCTTAAATGAAGGCAGAATTCAATCAAACATGCTTTGCTGGAGTGCCTGGTTTCAGTTGAAACATCAACATTGACCCTGCACTGCTATAATGTTTTACTTTAAAAAAACTTCTTATGGCTTGGGAGCAGTATTTCGACGTCTGGATGAGAAGCGTGCCCAAAGTAAATTGCCTGTTACTCAGGCCCAGAAGCTACTATAATTGGTATATTTGGATAGAGAACACTCTAAAGTTTCCAAAACTGTTAAAATAATGTCTGAGTATAACAGAACTGATATGGCAGGCGGAAACCTGAGGAAAATCCATCCAGGAAGTGGGATTTTTTTGGATCTGGTTAGTTTTCAATTGAATGCCTATTGAGTATCTAATGGGTTTGTACCCAGATTGCAGTTCCTATGGCTTCCACTAGATGTCAAGTATTTAGACATTGTTTCAGGCTTGTTTTCTGAAAAATGAAGAAGAATTAGATCTTTCTGTCAGTGGACTGTAGAATCATGCAGTGCTGGTTTGCGCGCGTGACCGAGTGTGCGTCCTTCGTTGTTTTTCCTTTCTATTGAATACACTATTGTCCGGTTTCATGAAGATCCCAATGAACAGTTATTGTGTTGACGCTGCATCCAGAGGCAGTTTGTAACTCGGTAGTGAGTGTTGCAACCGAGGACATATGATTTTTACACACTACGCGCTTCACCATTCATGGTCAGCATTGAGCTTGTGTGGCCTACCACTTTGTGGCTGAGCTGTTGTTGCTCTTAGACATTTCCACTTCACAATAACAGCACTTACAGTTGACCGGACAGCTCTAGCAGGGCAGAAATATGATGAACTGATTGCTGGAAAGGTGGCATGCTATGATGGTGTAATGTTGAAAGTCGCTGAGCTCTATAGTAAGGCCATTCTACTGCCAGTGTTTGTCTATGGAGATTGCATGCCTGGGTACTTGATTGTATACATCTGTATATACTTTTGTATATATTGTTTAGGTAAATGAGTAAGCCGTTTAGATAAGGGTATTGAAAATATAAAGGACAATTGTTTTAGATATATTTTACCTTATGATCGCTGGAGACGTACGTGAAACCAGTCATATCGTAGCAAACTCTCATTGACCTTTGTTAGTTTCCTTACATTTTGCATCATTCTATTATATCGTTAGTTTATCTTTCTTTCCTCTGTTATGTTCGTGTGGCTGTTCGTGAGGATTGCTTGCAATAGTGTATCATATTTGTTAGGCTACATTTCCCAAATTATTGCACATTTGAATCATTATGGAACGCAGACCGTACGTAGCAGCTTAAACCTGGAGCCTGGCACATGGTTCACAACGACAGGACTGGTGTCATCACAGTTCCATGATTAGTGAGGATTATTTGGACTCCTGTTCAACCCCTATTGTACACTTTTCTCACCTTCCAATATTTAATGGAATGAGCAATTGAATATGGCAACTTTCAGGATGAATCAAACCAATATATTTTTGATTCTCCAATATATTTGTGAGTAAAGGCTTTCCTTTTTTTGTAAACCATACATAAACAAAAGACAGACACACACATATTTCAACAAACATCAGTGACAGAACATCTGCTCAGACCCACATGTTTCCACTGCAACACATCACATATGTCTCACAACCACACTACCCCTCATCCTCCATCCCCTGGAACTTTCCAGTGCTTGTAGCGGCATATGGCATCAAATTGCACTGTTCCAACTTTTCAATATACAGTCTCTTTCAAAAGTATTAATTCATGTCACGCCCTGACCTTAGAGTTCCTGTTATGTCTCTATTTTGGTTTGGTCAGGGTGTGAGTTGGGGTGGGTATTCTATACTCTATTATTTGTATTTCTATGTTTTGGCCTGGTAGGGTTCTCAATCAGGGACAGCTGTCTATAGTTGTCTCTGATTGAGAACCATACTTAGGTAGCCCTTTTTTCCACTTGTCTTTGTGGGAAGTTGACTTTGTTTAGGGCACATAGCCTTTAGCTTCTCGGTTTGTTTTTGTAGTGTTTATTGTTTTGTTCGGTGTCTTTTTTCCAAATAAAGAGGAATATACACTCACCACGCTGCACCTTGGTCCTCTTCCTTTAACAGCCGTGACAATCCCCCTTGGCGTTTCCCTATTTTCTTGCATTAAAAACTGTAATTTTATTTTTATTTTTATTTCATGTAATGGACATATTCAAATAGTCCAAATTTGTGAAGTGAAATGAAAAAAAATAATGTTTAAAAAAAAAAAAAAAATTAAAGACGGAAAAGTGGTGTGTGCATATGTAATCACACCCTTTGCTATGAAGCCCATAAATAAGATCTGGTGCAACCAATTACCTTCAGATGTCACATAATTAGTTAAATAAAGTCCACCTGTGTGCAATCTAAGTGTCACATTGATCTGTCACATACTCTCAGTATATATACACTTGTTCTGTAAGGTCCCAGGGTCTGCAACACCACTAAGCAAGGGGCACCACCAAGCAAGCGGCACCATGAAGAACAGGTCAGGGACAAAGTTGTGGAGAAGTACAGATCAGGGTTGGGTTATAAAAAAATATCCAAAACTTTGAACATTCCACGGAGCACCATTAAATCAATTATAAAAAAATTGAAAGAATATGGCACCACAACAAACTTGCAAAGAGAGGGCCGCCCACCAAAACTCATGGACCAGGCAAGGAGGGCATTAATCAGAGAGGCAACAAAGGGACAACAAAGACCACCCTGAAGGAGCTGCAAAGCTCCACAGCGGAGATTGGAGAATCTGTCCATAGGACCACGTTAAGCCGTACAGTCCACAAAGCTGGGCATTACGGAAGAGTGGCCAGAAAAAGCCATAGCTTAATTTACTCAATTGGAATAGGGGGCAGCATTTTCACTTTTGGATGAATAGCGTGTCCAGAGTGAACTGCTTCCTACTCCGTCCCAGATGCTAATATATGCATATTATTATTAGTATTGGATAGAAAACACTCTGAAGTTTTTTAAACTGTCTGTGAGCATAACTTGTTAGGGCTGCAATCCCGTGATAAATTGAGGTAGATCAGCTTTAATATTGCAGATAGATTGTGGCATCCATTAAAAACGTGTTATGGCTGCAATCCCACTAACAGGATAAGTGTCATCAACAACTGCTGAATTGCATAGCACACCATTCAAACAATATTACAAAAAATATTTATATTCATGAAATCACAAGTGCAATATAGGAAAACACAGCTTAGCCTTTTGTTAATCCACCTGTCGTGTCAGATTTTGAAAATATGCTGTACAGTGAAAGCAATCCAAGAGTTTGTAAGTTTATCGATTGCTCAACAAAACATTATGTAGACCCAGCATCAAGTAGCTTGGTCAAGAAAATCAGAAAAGCAATCAAAGTAATTGTTTACCTTTGATCTTCGGATGTTCCACGAGACTCCCAGTTACACAATAAATGTTCCTTTTGTTCCATAAAGATGATTTTTTATATCAAAAAATACCTCCGTTTGTTTGTCGTGTTATGTTCAGAAAGAGAGAGTGGTCATGACAACGCAAACAAATTCCAAATAGTATCCGTAATGTCCACAGAAACATGTCAAACGATTTTTATAATCAATCCTATATAATCGTTAATATATCAACCGCAACTGTCTTTATCAGTAGGAGAGGGAAAGGCAATGGCAGCCCAAACTCTGTTGCGCATACAAAATGCTGCTGGCACCCGGCCATACAATGACGCGATGTTATCGTTCTCGCTCATTTTTCAAAATAAAACCCTGATACTATGTCTAAAGACTGTTGACACCTTGAGGAAGCGATGGAAAAGGAATCTGGTTGATATCCCTTTAAATGGTAGATAGGCAGGCTATGGAACATGGAGTTTTCAAAACAGATTTTCCTCAGGGTTTTGCCTGCAATATCAGTTCTGTTATCTTCACAGACAATATTTTGACCCTTTTGGAAACTTTAGAGTGTTTTCTTTCCTAATCTGCCAATTATATGCATATTCTAGCATCTGGTCCTGAGAAATAGGCCGTTTACTTTGGGAATGTTATTTTTCCAGACATAAAAATAGTGCCCCCTAGCTTCAAGATGTTAAAAGCTGCCCAAGGGTGTCAACTGTCTCTACCTTGCGTCACTCCATATGTGGGTTGTTGTAAAGGGTTGTTTTCAGGGGAGGTCCGATTTTCCAAACTTACCCTGCTGCCCGTTGTTTACTTGGGTTTGGACACTTTCTAGCGAAATGTCCCTCTTTTCCACAGTTTTAACAAGCAAACACACACTCAGACACAAACACACAAAACAGTATTTGGTTAGGAATGTCTGCCTTTCATATAATAAATAAATTGTAATTTCTACTTCATCAAAATATTATTTAATTACTCTATGTAATTTAAAATGTTGTATCCACATGGTAGTCCTTCCTATGCACACTTCTGCGTCAGAAATTTACATTTATAGCTGGTTTCCCAATAATAACTAACTGTTTTACCAGTACACTGATTAATGCATTTTCTTTTACCATGTTTATCAAACAATATATATTTGTCTATTTTCTTATTTTATCATGGAACACTTTCATTAGGACTCTGTCCTCGTATCTCTTACATAGCTCATGCATTACACTTTATGATCGTAACCCATGGTATATTAATTCAGGAAATTGTCCTGGTATCGCTATAGTACCTCAGGATCTTATTCTGGAATCACTTACATCAGGACTCTGTCCTGGTATCTCTAACACGCGTGACGACTTTCTATAAGTTAACTTCCCCAATTGGAGGCTGTGTTTAAGAAAATCACCCTCACCCTTAATTTATCTTACCTGTCCGAAATGTATCCACTCACTGACACTGCCGGTAGGTCCAAGGATGGTCCCTCCTGCTCCAAGTAAGTGGAGTGTGGGCTGCCCTGAGCCACATCTAACGGGGACCCTGCACGCAGTTAACCTCGGTCTCCCAGGAGCAAGCATCTCACCTCTGTCACCAAATTGTCTAGAAATTCTAATCAAAGGGAAGAGAGACTGCAGATTCTTTCAAACACTTTATTATGCGTTTTGGAGCAGTTAACTATACACTTCAACAGTTGCGCAGTTAAGGACCATCGAATAGTGTCGGTTCTCAGCTTTTATAGAGAAGCACATCCTTTTGTATACCTGGCAGTCAGCAGATAGTGTGTAAAAGGCAATTAGTTGTCTGTGCAGATTTAAGATAGTCTGAGGGCTCAACCGTATAACTGCTTCTACAACAGCAAACACTATAATGTGCTCCTTTCTTCAAGTTTCCATACATGTGACTTTCTGTAGATGGTCAACCCACAGGATGTCACATGCTGCGGTCGCACCCAAACAGACCTTAGCTATATGCCCAGTCTTATGACAAGTTTGTATCAAGTTAAGAGAACACAAGCATATAAGAAGAAACTATTCATTAAGCAGTCAAACACGGGATAGCATGACTAATTATGTAATTTTCCACAACACATAACAAATAGGGTTGAATACTTATTGACTCAAGACATAATTCCACTTTGACATTATGTGGTATTGTGTGTAGGCCAGTGAAACAAAATCTCAATTGAATCCATTTTAAATTCAGGCTGTAACACAACAAAATGTGTAAACAATGAAAAGGTGTGAATAATTTCTGAAGGCAATGTATACATTTACAAATATCAGTTGTAGCAAAGATTAGCTATATAATGACCAGTGAATACCCCATTCTATTATAGACAGAAGCCGGTGACATGACAGACCAATCAGAACCCATCTGTCACATTCTGACCTTAGATCTTTTGTTTTTTCTTTGTTTTAGAATGTTCAGGGAGTGAGTTGGGTGTGGAGTCTGTTCTTTTTTCTAGGTTGTGGTTTTGTATTTGGCCTGGTATGGTTCTCAATCAGAGGCAGATGTCGTTCGTTGTCTCTGATTGAGAATCATACTTAGGTAGCCTTTTCCCACCTGTGTTTTGTGGGTGATTGTTATGTGTAGGTCACCTTACAGAACTGTTTTGTTTTGTTCTCCCTTGTTATTTTGTTTAGTGTTCTCTGTTTAATAAATATAATGATGAACACTTACCACGCTGCGCTTTGGTCCTCACCTCATTCCAATGACAAGCGTTACAGAGTCACCCACCACCAAAGGACCAAGCAGCGTGGTAAGGAGCAGCGCTATCTGGAGGAGGTGACAACATGGGACGAGATAGAAAGGTGGTCGGTCGACCCAAGGAGAGTGCCGGAGCCCGCCTGGGATTCTCTGGAACAGTGCAAGGAGGGATACCGGAGAATGGAGTTGGCACGGCGGTCAAGTAAGTCCGAGAGGCAACCCCAAAAATGTATTGGGAGGAGGCACATGGGGAGTTTGGCTAAGTTAGGTAGGAGACCTGAGCCAACTCCCTGTGCTTACCGTGGAGAGAGTTGGACCGGGCAGGCACAGTGTTATGCCGTGAGGCGCAAGGTGTCCATGGTGTGCAGGCATAGCCCGGTGCATTACATCTTAGAGCCTCGTATCGGCCGGGCTAGAGTGGGCATCGAGCCAGGTGCTATGAAGCCAGTTCAGCGCATCTGGTCTCCAGTGCGTCTCCTTAGCGCGGGGTATATGGCACCAGCCCTATGCACGGTGTCCCAGGTTCGCCAGCAAAGCCCAGTGCGGTCTGTTCCACCTCGCTGCACTGGCCGGGATACGGGGAGTATCCAGCTAGGAAAGGGTGTGCAGGCTCGGTGCTCGAGACCTCCAGTGCACCTCCACGGTCTGGTCCATCCGGTGCCTCCTCCACGCACCAGGCCTCCGGTGGAAGCCCCGAGCACCAGGCTGTCTTTCTGTCTCCTTCCTCCAGGTGCTCCCTCCTGTCCAGCATTGCCAGAGTCGCCCGTCTGTCCGGCGCCGCCCGTCTGTCCTGAGCTGCCGGAAATGCCCGTCTGTCCTGAGCCGCCCGTCTGTCCTGAGCTGCCCGTCTGTCCGGAGCCGCCCCTCTGTCCTGAGCCGCCGGAGCCGCCCCTCTGTCCTGAGCCGCCGGAGCCGCCCCTCTGTCCTGAGCCGCCGGAGCCGCCCCTCTGTCCTGAGCCGCCGGAGCCGCCCCTCTGTCCTGAGCCGCCGGAGCCGCCCCTCTGTCCTGAGCCGCCGGAGCCGCCCCTCTGCCCTGAGCCGCCGGAGCCGCCCCTCTGTCCTGAGCCGCCGGAGCCGCCCCTCTGTCCTGAGCCGCCGGAGCCGCCCGTCTGTCAGGAGCCGCCGCCCGTCTGTCCCGCCGGAGCCGCCCGTCTGTCAGGAGCTGCCGGAGCTGCCCGTCTGTCAGGAGCTGCCAGAATCGACCTTCACTCCGGCGCTGTCGGAAACGCCCTTCACTCCGCAGCTGTCGGAGTCTCTCGCCTGTCCGGTGCTGCCGGAAGATCCCGTCCATTCGGGGACCTCTGCTAGGGTTCCCAGTCAGAGGTCGGTGGCGAGGGTTGCTGCTCCCAAGGCGCCACTTAAGTGGGCCGAGACTATGATGGAGTGGGGTCCACTTCCCGCACCAGAGCCGCCACCGCGGACAGACGCCCACCCAGACTCTCCCTTATAGGTTCAGGTTTTGCGGCCGGAGTCCGCACCTTTGGGGGAGGGGAGGTACTGTCACTTTCTGACCTTAGTTCTTTTGTTATGTCTTTGTTTTAGTATGGTCAGGGCGTGAGTTGGGTGGGTAGTCTATGTTCTTTTTTCTAGGTTGTGGTTTTGTGTTTGGCCTGGTATGGTTCTCAATCAGATGCAGATGTTGTTCGTTGTCTCTGATTGAGAATCATACTTAGGTAGCCTTTTCCCACCTGTGTTTTGTGGGTCATTGTTTTCTGTTATGTGTAGGTCACCTTACAGAATTGTTTCGTTTCGTTCTCCTTTGTTATTTTGTTTAGTGTTCTCTGTTTAATAATTATAATAATGAACACTTACCACGCTGCGCTTTGGTCCTCACCTCATTCCAACGACGAGCATTACAGAATCTCTCGGCATGTCCAACCCCTCCAGTATATCAGCCAATCATGGATCCTGCAAATAGTGGATCCTGCCATTCAAGATTATTCGTAATCATGGTAGCAGCCACATTCATGTACAAGTGTTTAGAAACATATTCTATTCTTATGTACAATAAAAGTGACTCCTAAATGACACAATACATTATCTATCATATAATTCTATCTCAATCCCCGCATCCTAGCCATAAGTAATACTGCCTAAAGCGGCCCAGATCCACTGTGCTAGCTGGGTTCTCACTCATCATTATTCATAGTACATTCAGGATTTTCCATAATCATGGTAACATCCACATTAATGTGTATGTGTTTAGAAGTATATTCTGTTCTTATTTACAATAAAAGTGACTCCAATGACTACATTATTTAGTGTTAATTTCTATTGGGCACAAAATAATCTGAAACACAACCAAAACAAACAGCAAATGCATCCAACAATTGTGTAGCATCACAATCATAATGTAGACATTGCGTGATATGAATATGGGACCAAAATACTTTACTTTTTACTACTTTAATACATATACAAATAAATTAATCCCAATATTTTTGGTCTCCTAAAATAGGGGGAATATGTACAAAAAGTGCTGTAATTTCACCCAATTTGAATTAAAATATACTCAAAATTGAAGCTGACAGTCTGCAATTTAACCTCATAGTCATTGTATCATTTCAAATGCATAGTGCTGGAGTACAGCGGCAAAACAACAAAAAATGCACTGTCCCTTTAAAGCTCACTGTAAGATCCATGTTTGTTTGGCTTCTGCACACACTAGTTCTTCAATTTTCACCATGGCCTGTACTACACCCTCTTCCTCATACTCCTTCTCAATGGGGATTTTTTCATCCCTTAATTAGCTGTGTCACAGTAATCTCTGTAACACCCTTCAATCCACTGCTCAGGTCACTTAGGAATGTTCACCACAGTGTCTCGCCCTAAAACATTTGGTTCCCACCTCTTTGTGACTGTGTAAAATAATCCCATGCTGCTTTGTGTGGGAGGAGGATCTGGCCCCTGTCCAAATAGCTCTCCCCAGTGTTATGCTGTATATATAGATAGTTGTGCTGTTGCTGTCTGAACATTCCAAGTGTGGGAGGAGGATCTGGCCCCTGTCTAAATAGCTCTCCCCAGTGTTATGCTGTATATATAGATAGTTGGGCTGTTGCTGTCTGAACATTCCAAGTGTGCCAGTTTCTCCTCTAGAACTGTTGCTAAGTGAAAACTGACGCTTCTGCGTTGTGCTATATATTTATGATAGTTTTCCACAGATAGCAGATATGCAATTTGCAGAGTACAAACTTGGTTTGACATTATCCTGAGTGCTAATCAATAAAAATGTCTGTTAAATTCGCTGCTCTGTTTAGCTTTTTTACACCGTGTCATTTCATAGGAAATTGTCGGAGGTGCTCTGGTATTGTTACATCGTCGACATTTCTCCCCCTTTACCTTCTGTACATTCTCAAAATGAAGGATATCATAACATGTTCCTTCTTTTCTTTCGTTATTTCTTTTCATTCCTCAGGTCAGATCCATTGGACACAGCTATCCATAAGCAGACATCTGAGGTGGGGGCGGGAAAGGGGGGAGGAAAGGAGGGTGAGCCAGAGGGGAAGAAAATAGGTTGGTGGGGAGTTCCTGGGAATGGGGTTTGTTCATAGCTAGACGAGCATGATGACCGCACTGGAGGCTCTACTCCTCCTCTAACCACAGCGTGAACAAGCGGCATAAGCGGGGGGCCTTCGCCGTCATTCAGTGGACTCGCTGAGGCGTATGAGCACGCATGCTCCACAGGAGATGAAACCGTTGTGACTGAAAAGCGACCCAGTCTCTCTCCTCCAAAAGCACCTGTCCTCTCCATTCCAAAAACACCCATTCTCTCTCTCTGCACCCCTCTCTCTCTCTCTTTTTCTCTCTAACCGATCAATAACAAGTAAAATTATGGGCGCCTAAGATGAGAGATGGGGAAGGAGGGGCAAAGGGATGGAAGGAGAGGGGTCTAAACCTACAGGCTTGACTACTTCAGTGTTGTCGACATCTGCCACTTATCAATGGGGGTCTTGATTGATTGAGGCCCACAGTCACTGCTTCGCAAAAGAGAGTGGAAGAAAGAGAGACGAAAAACAGAGGAGAGATGCCTAAAGGATGGAGAAAAAGAGCAGTGGCAGCGAGTCCAGTCCTCTCTTAGCCTCCAACAATATTGATGTTATTTTTCTGGCTCTTCAAAGGCAGCAGTCTGAGTTCTTGGTTTGGGTGTTGTGCTACAGAAGCTTCCCAAACACTCTGAGGCCTGTGAAAAAAAGCATCCTAGACACACACACACACACACACACACACACACACACACACACACACACACACACACACACACACACACACACAGGGGGAAAGCTCACATGCATGCACATAGACCAACCAATGCACACGAATGCTAATGCGTACTCAAAAAATATAAATAAAGGGAACACTAAAATAACACATCCTAGATCTGAATGAATTAAATATTCTTATTAAATATTTTTTTCTTTACATAGTTGAATGTGCTGACAACAAAAATCACGCAAAAATGATCAATGGAAATCAAATTTATCAACCCATGGAAGTCTTGGAGTCACACTCAAAATTAAAGTGGAAAACCACACTACAGGCTGATCCAAATTTGATGTAATGTCCTTAAAACAAGTCTAAATGAGGCTCAGTAGTGTGTGTGGCCTCCACGTGCCTGTATGACCTCCCTACAATGCCTGGGCATGCTCCTGATGAAGTGGCGGATGGTCTCCTGAGGGATCTCCTCCCAGACCTGGACTAAAGCATCCGCCAGCTCCTGGGCAGTCTGTGGTGCAACGTGGCGTTGGTGGATGGAGCGAGACATGATGTCCCAGATGTGCTCAATTGGATTCAGGTCTGGGGAACGGGCGGGCCAGTCCATAGCATCAATGCCTTCCTCTTGCAGGAACTGCTGACACACTCCAGCCACATGAGGTCTAGCATTGTCTTGCATTAGGAGGAACCCAGGGCCAACCACACCAGCATATGGTCTCACAAGGGGTCTGAGGATCTCATCTCGGTACCTAATGGCAGTCAGGCTACCTCTGGCGAGCACATGGAGGACTGTGCGGCCCCCCAAAGAAATGCCACCCCACACCATGACTGACCCACCGCCAAACCGGTCATGCTGGAGGATGTTGCAGGCAGCAGAACGTTCTCCACGGCATCTCCAGACTCTGTCACATCTGTCACGTGCTCAGTGGGAACCTGCTTTCATCTGTGAAGAGCACAGGGCGCCAGTTGCGAATTTGCCAATCTTGGTGTTCTCTGGCAAATGCCAAACGTCCTGCACGGTGTTGGCCTGTAAGCACAACCCCCACCTGTGGATGTCGGGCCCTCATACCACCCTCATGGAGTCTGGTTCTGACCGTTTGAGCAGACACATGCACATTTGTGGCCTGCTGGAGGTCATTTTGCAGGGCTCTGGCAGTGCTCCTCCTTGCACAAAGGCGGAGGTAGCGGTCCTGCTGCTGGGTTGTTGCCCTCCTACGGCCTCCTTCACGTCTCCTGATGTACTGGCCTGTCTCCTGGTAGCGCCTCCATGCTCTGGACACTACGCTGACAGACACAGCAAACCTTCTTGCCACAGCTCGCATTGATGTTCCATCCTGGATGAGCTGCACTACCTGAGCCACTTGTGTGGGTTGTAGACTCAGTCTCATGTTACCACTAGAGTGAAAGCACCACCAGCATTCAAAAGTGACCAAAACATCAGCCAGGAAGCATAGGATATGAGAAGTGGTCTGTGTTTACCACCTGCAGAACCACTCCTTTATTGGGTGTGTCTTGCAAATTGCCTATAATTTCCACCTGTTGTCTATTCCATTTGCACAACAGCATGTGAAATTTGTCAATCAGTGTTGCTTCCTAAGTGGCAGTTTGATTTCACAGAAGTGTGATTGACTTGGAGTTACATTGTGTTGTTTAAGTGTTCCCTTTATTTTTTTGAGTAGTGTAGAGGAAATGGAGGAGAAATACACATCTTCATCTAATTATGAAAGTTAATAAACTCACTCAAGGGAAATGCTTACTTTGTGTCCTTTGGGCAAACATTGTTTCCACATGACAGGCTCACTAGCACAAATATACACTATTTTCACACTTTTTACTTTGTGTCACCTTGGGTGTTTGGGCACTTTTGTCTCAAGGTGGAGAGACTTTTTTCCAATAGGTTATTTGCAATGCCTCATAACAAGTTTTTTTGAACATTTTCCACATATTTTGTATCTTGATAAAGTTGAGAAAAAGTGAGCAGATACATACAGACAAATGAAAACTGTATTCAAATAGATTAACAGAATGTAACAAGCTGGTTGTACTCTGTTCAAATCAAATTTTATATGTCACATACACATGGTTAGCAGATGTTAAATGCGAGTGTAGCGAAATGCTTGTGCTTCTAGTTCCGACAATGCAGTGATAACCAACAAGTAATCTAACTAACAATTCCAAAACACAGTGTAAGGGGATAAGGAACATGTACATAAGGATATATGAATGAGTGATGGTACAGAGCAGCATACAGTAGATGGTATCGAGTACAGTATATACATATGAGATGAGTGTGTAGACAACGTAAACAAAGTGGCATAGTTAAAGTGGCTAGTGATACATGTGTTACATAAGGATGCAGTCGATGATGTAGAGTACAGTATATACATATGCATATGAGATTAATAATGTAGGGTAAGTAACATTATATAAGGTAGCATTGTTTAAAGTGGCTAGTGATATATTTACATCATTTCCCATCAATTCCCATTATTAAAATGGCTGGAGTTGGGTCAGTGTCAATGACAGTGTGTTGGCAGCAGCCACTCAATGTTAGTGGTGGCTGTTTAACAGTCTGATGGCCTTGAGATAGAGACTGAAAAACAGCTTCTCGGTCCCAGCTTTGATGCACCTGTACTGACCTCGCCTTCTGGATGATAGCGGGGTGAACAGGCAGTGGCTCGGGTGGTTGATGTCCTTGATGATCTTTATGGCCTTCCTGTAACAACGGGTGGTGTAGGTGTCCTGGAGGGCAGGTAGTTTGCCCCCGGTGATGCGTTGTGCAGTCCTCACTACCCTCTGGAGAGCCTTACGGTTGAGGGCGGAGCAGTTGTCGTATCAGGCGGTGATACAGCCCGCCAGGATGCTCTCGATTGTGCATCTGTAGAAGTTTGTGAGTGCTTTTGGTGACAAGCCGAATTTCTTCAGCCTCCTGAGGTTGAATAGGCGCTGCTGCGCCTTCTTCACGACGCTGTCAGTGTGAGTGGACCAATTCAGTTTGTCTGTGATGTGTATGCCGAGGAACTTAAAACTAGCTACCCTCTCCACTACTGTTCCATCGATGTGGATAGGGGGGTGTTCCCTCTGCTGTTTCCTGAAGTCCACAATCATCTCCTTAGTTTTGTTGACGTTGAGTGTGAGGTTATTTTCCTGACACCACACTCCGAGGGCCCTCACCTCCTCCCTGTAGGCCGTCTCGTCGTTGTTGGTAATCAAGCCTACCACTGTTGTGTCGTCCGCAAACTTGATGATTGAGTTGGAGGCGTGCGTGGCCATGCAGTCGTGGGTGAACAGGGAGTACAGGAGAGGGCTCAGAACGCACCCTTGTGGGGCCCCCGTGTTGAGGATCAGCGGGGAGGAGATGTTGTTGCCTACCCTCACCACCTGGGGGCGGCCCGTCAGGAAGTCCAGTACCCAGTTGCACAGGGCGGGGTCGAGACCCAGGGTCTCGAGCTTGATGACGAGCTTGGAGGGTACTATGGTGTTGAATGCCGAGCTGTAGTCGATGAACAGCATTCTCACATAGGTATTCCTCTTGTCCAGGTGGGTTAGGGCAGTGTGCAGTGTGGTTGAGATTGCATCGTCTGTGGACCTATTTGGGCGGTAAGCAAATTGGAGTGGATCTAGGGTGTCAGGTAAGGTGGAGGTGATATGGTCCTTGACTAGTCTCTCAAAGCACTTCATGATGACGGAAGTGAGTGCTACGGGGGCGGTAGTCGTTTAGCTCAGTTACCTTAGCTTTCTTGGGAACAGGAACAATGGTGGCCCTCTTGAAGCATGTGGGAACAGCAGACTGGTATAGGGATTGATTGAATATGTCCGTAAACACACCGGCCAGCTGGTCTGCGCATGCTCTGAGGGCGCGGCTGGGGATGCCATCTGGGCCTGCAGCCTTGCGAGGGTTAACACGTTTAAATGTCTTACTCACCTCGGCTGCAGTGAAGGAGAGACCGCATGTTTCCGTTGCAGGCCGTGTCAGTGGCACTGTATTGTCCTCAAAGCGGGCAAAAAAGTTATTTAGTCTGCCTGGGAGCAAGACATCCTGGTCCGTGACTGGGCTGGATTTCATCTTGTAGTCCGTGATTGACTGTAGACCCTGCCACATGCCTCTTGTGTCTGAGCCATTGAATTGAGATTCCACTTTGTCTCTGTACTGACGCTTAGCTTGTTTAATAGCCTTGCGGAGGGAATAGCTGCACTGTTTTTATTCAGTCATGTTGCCAGACACCTTGCCCTGATTAAAAGCAGTGGTTCGCGCTTTCAGTTTCACGCGAATGCTGCCATCAATCCACGGTTTCTGGTTAGGGAATGTTTTTATCGTTGCTATGGGAACGACATCTTCGACACACGTTCTAATGAACTCACACATCGAATTAGCGTATTCGTCAATATTTCCATCTGACGCAATACGAAACATGTCCCAGTCCACGTGATGGAAGCAGTCTTGGAGTGTAGAGTCAGCTTGGTCTGACCAGCGTTGGACAGACCTCAGCGTGGGAGCCTCGTTTTAATTTCTGCCTGTAGGCAGGGATCAGCAAAATGGAGTCGTGTTACAGTACATGGTCATTATATGTTTAGTGTTGTGTACTCATGTCACAGTATATCCCGTTAAGAGGTCAGTTTAGTGAATAGAAAAATGAAATGACAACTCAAAGGTCACTCTTCTTCCACCTGTGTGAATGAATTGTATTAATACTCTTACTATAAACAAATAGTTTCATAGCTAATGCACTAAAGATGCCCTACAGTCGACACTCTTACTCATTCCAATATAGCTTTTAAAAAAGGGGACAGTCCGAACTCAGTCTTTTCCTTTATTTCATTGCGAAGACAGAGCGGATCTTCCTTTTTTCATGTATTGTAGGGATGAGTAGGGCATCTTTAGTGCCTCAGCCATACATCTATTTGTGTACAACCTAAGATAAGAATCCACAAGTAGACATGCGTGGGGTTTCGCCTTTTTCATATTACACAATGCTCACGCTTCCACTCCTCTCATATATAACTCTATGAAGCCTTTCATGAATGGAGATTCAATGCATCGCCCATAGGCTTGAATCACCCCTGTAGCCACCCCGTTGGACTGAACATAGACCTGGAGGTGCCCTCTATTGTCCTGTGAACAGACAATATGATGTAAGTGTGCAAGAGGCACATCATCTGTTCTGTGCCTTCAGCGCTCAAATGCTGTTGTATTCCCATAAGACATGTGAGTGAGTGCAGGCCGCCATATGTTTGTGTGTGTGTGTGTGTGGGGGGGGTGCTATATAGAACCTAAAATGGTTCTTCGGCTGTCCCCATAGGATAACCCTTTGAATAACTATGTTTGGTTCCAGGTAGAACCCTTTTGGGTTCCAAGAAGAACCCTTTCCACAGAGGACTCCACGTGGAACCCAAAAAGGTTCTACCTGAAACAAAAAGGATTATCCTATGAGGACACCCAAAGAACCCTTTCAGAACCGTTTTTTTCGAAGAGTGTATTATGCATACGTGTGCTCGTCCTGTGTTTGTATGCTGGGGGAGGGGGGGATCTATATCTGTTGCGGCTCATATAGAGCTTGGACAAAATGTCCTGGGACTTGGACCCTAAATGTCAGAGGACTTGTCTCCACTCTGGGAACATGTAACCCTTAGCCATCAAATACAGTCTCTCACGTCTAATGCTACATGTAAGGAGATAGTGTCCCAAATGACACTATATAGTGTACTAAATAGTGAATAGGGTGCCAAAAGAAAAGGCTAAATTCAGAATAGGGTGCCATTTTGGATGCGACCACCGTGTGCTTGCTCATCACTTCCCATTCACTGTTCAAAACCAATGATGTCATAGACAGAAAATAATCATTGAGTGAAGTATACTTAAATTATGTTGTCTTTTTATTTATTTTATTTCACCTTAATTTAACCAGGTAGGCAAGTTGAGAACAAGTTCTCATTTACAATTGTGACCTGGCCAAGATAAAGCAAAGCAGTTCGACACAGAGTTAGAGTAAAACAAACATACAGTCAATAATACAGTCAATAATACAGTATAAACAAGTCTATATACGATGTGAGCAAATGAGATGAGATAAGGGAGGTAAAGGTAAAAAAGACATGGTGGCAAAGTAAATACAATATAGCAAGTAAAACACTGGAATGGTAGATTTGCAGTGGAAGAATGTGCAAAGTAGAAATAAAAATAATGGGGTGCAAAGGAGCAAAATAAATAAATTAAATAAATACAGTCGGGAAAGAGGTAGTTTGGGCTAAATTATAGGTGGGCTATGTACAGGTGCAGTGATCTGTGAGCTGCTCTGACAGTTGGTGCTTAAAGCTAGTGAGGGAGATAAGTTTTTCCAATTTCAGAGATTTTTGTAGTTCGTTCCAGTTATTGGCAGCAGAGAACTGGAAGGAGAGGCGGCCAAAGAAAGAATTGGTTTTGGGGGTGACCAGAGAGATATACCTGCTGGAGCACATGCTACAGGTGGGTGATGCTATGGTGACCAGCGAGCTGAGATAAGGGGGGACTTTACCTAGCAGGGTCTTGTAGATGACATGGAGCCAGTGGGTTTGGCGACGAGTATGAAGCGAGGGCCAGCCAACGAGAGCGTACAGGTCGCAATGGTGGGTAGTATATGGGGCTTTGGTGACAAAACTGATTACACTGTGATAGACTGCATCCAATTAGTTGAGTAGGGTGTTGGAGGCTATTTTGTAAATTAAGTCGAGGATTGATAGGATGGTCAGTTTTACAAGGGTATTTTTAGCAGCATGAGTGAAGGATGCTTTGTTGTGAAATAGGAAGCCAATTCTAGATTTAACTTTGGATTGGTGGGTCTGGAAGGAGAGTTTACAGTCTAACCAGACTGGGTATTTGTAGTTGTCCACGTATTCTAAGTCAGAGCCGTCCAGAGTAGTGATGTTGGACAGGCAGCGATCGGTTGAAGAGCATACATTTAGTTGTACTTGTATTTAAGAGCAATTGGAGGCCACGGAAGGAGAGTTGTATGGCATTGAAGCTTGCCTGGAGGGTTGTTAACACAGTGTCCAAAGAAGGGCACAGAATGGTGTCGTCTGCGTAGAGGTGGATCAGAGACTCACCAGCAGCAAGAGCGACATCATTCATGTATACAGAAAAGAGAGTCAGCCCGAGAATTGAACCTTGTGGCACCCCCATAGAGACTGTCAGAGGTCCGGAAAGCAGACCCTCCGATTTGACACACTGAACTCTATCAGAGAACTGGTTGGTGAACCAGGCGAGCCAATCATTTGAGAAACCAAGGCTGTCGAGTCTGCCGATGAGGATGTGGTGATTGAGAGAGTCGAAAGTCTTGGCCAGATCAATGAATACGGCTGCACAGTAATGTTTCTTATCGATGGCGGTTAAGATATCGTTTAGGACCTTGAGCGTGGCTGAGGTGCACCCATGACCAGCTCTGAAACCAGATTGCATAGCAGAGAAGGTATGGTGAGATTCGAAATGGTCGGTAATCTGTTTGTTGACTTGGCTTTCGAAGACCTTAGAAAGGCAGGTTAGGATAGATATAAGTCTGTAGCAGTTTGGGTCAAGAGTGCCCCCCCCCCTTTGAAGAGGGGGATGACCACAGCTGCTTTCCAATCTTTGAGAATCTCAGACGACACGAAAGAGAGGTTGAACAGGCTAGTAATAGGGGTGGCAACAATTTCGGCAGATAATTTTAGAAAGGGTCCAGATTGTCCAGCCCGGCTGATTTGTAGGGGTCCAGATTTTGCAGCTCTTTCAGAACATCAGCTGACTGGATTTGGGAGAAGGAGAAATGGGGAAGGCTTGGGCGAGTTTCTGTGGGGGGTGCAGGGCTGTTGCCCGGGGTAGGAGTAGCCAGGTGGAAAGCATGGCCAGCCGTAGAAAAATGCTTATTGAAATTCTCAATTATAGTGGATTTATCAGTGGTGACAGTTTCCTATCTTCAGTGCAGTGGGCAGCTGGGAGGAGGTGTTCTTATTCTCCATGGACTTTACAGTGTCCCAGAACTTTTTTAAGTTAGTGTTGCAGGAAGCACATTTCTGCTTGAAAAAGCTAGCCTTGGCGTTTCTAACTGCCTGTGTATAATGGTTTCTAGCTTCCCTGAAAAGCTGCATATCATGGGGGCTGTTCGATGCTAATGCAGAATGCCATAGGATGTTTTTGTGTTGGTTAAATAAGGGCAGTCAGGTCTGGGGAGAACCAAGGGCTATATCTGTTCCTGGTTCTAATTTTCCTGAATGGGGCATGCTTATTTAAGATGGTTAGGAGGGCATTTAAAAAAAATAACTTCACATAAATATACTATAACAAATCCCTTGTGAGTGAAATGTAATTAAACACAAACGAGCTCACTTGAACATGAAACTTTCTACTCAAATAGTTCAAGAAAACCGATTGCCTTAAACCTATTCATTTGCTGTAACATGCTAGGAGTCAGGCAGCAGGTGCAGCAGATGAGTTAAATAATGATAATAAGCAGATAAACAAAACAGGAAAAGAGCACAGAATGTCTTGAGGGCTAAATAAATGTTACGTAATCAAGGTATTGATGAAGTCCAGGTTTGTATAATGATGGGGTGCAGGTGTGCGTAATGATTGTTGCCAGGACCGCAGGTTAGTAAACTCCCGATGTTGAGCGCTGGAGAGAACGGGAGTAGGCATTGCAAAAACTCAACATGCTTTGAACCAATGAATTTGTGGAAACTCAATATACAGTAATTCCACAAAGAAATGACAAACACATGGAGAGATGGCACAAAAACATAGTCTTAAAACTTCTTGATGCTACCCATCCCTGTCGCGGGATCATTTTCGTCAGCAACCGCTGAATAGCATAGCGCAACAGTCAAATAATATTGCAAAAAAAATATTCATATTCATGAAATCACAACTGCAATATTGCAAAACACAGCTTTGCCTTTTGTTAATCCACCTGTCGTGTCAGATTTTGAAATTATGCTTTACATCGAAAGCAATCCAAGCGTTTGTGTAAGTTTATCGATAGCATCAGGAAGCTTGGTCACGAAAATCAGAAAAGCAATCAAATTAACCGTTTACCTTTGATGATCTTCGGATGTTTTCACTCACGAGACTCCCAGTTACACAACAAATGTTCCTTTTGTTCCATAAAGATTGTTTTTATACCCAAAATACCTCCGTGTGTCTGTCATGTTATGTTCAGAAATCCACAGAAAAGAGCGGTCATGACAACGCAGACGGAAATTCCAAGTAGTCTTCATAATGTCCACAGAAACATGTCAAACATTTTTTTTATAATCATTATATATTCAATAATATATCAACCGAGTGTGTAGGTTTTTCAATAACAGCGGGAGGAACAATGGCGGCTTTACTCTGTAGCGCAAAAACTCACTCTGAGAGCCCCCACCTATCCACTTACGCAATGTGATCTTTCACGCTCATTTTTCAAAATAAAATCCTGAAACTATGTCTAAAGACTGTTGACACCTTGGGGAAACCATAGCAAAAGGGATCTGGTTGACATCCCTTTAAATGGAGGATAGGCATGCATAGGAACATAAGGGTTTCAAAATAAGTGGCACTTCCTGATTGGATTTTACTCAGTGTTTCTCCTGCAATATCAGTTCTGTTATACTCAGTCCATATTTTTGACAGTTTTGGAAACTTTAGAGTGTTCTCTCTCCTAATCTGTCAATTATATGCATATTCTAGCATCTGGTCCTGAGAAATAGGCCGTTTACTTTGGGAACGTTATTTTTCCAAACATAAACTAGTGCCCCCTAGCTTCAAGAGGTTAATTCAACACAGCAGTTTATTGGGAAACAATATTCAATGTTTTCCATGAATGACTTCTAAAACATGCTTCTAAACATCAATAATATCAATATATTGTTTCAGTTACAATAATAAAAGGTCCAATAAGTAAACAGTGTTTCCTGAACAAGCATCATTCCAAGATGGCGTAACAGTCAGATGCTTTGTCGTTGTCCTGTCGTGTCCCTTGTATACATCTTTTTCTTCGCTTATCTTTTAAAAATTATTTTCCTAAACCTCAACTTCTAAAAACTCTCCTGCAACTCGCCTCACCCAATGTGGCGTGGATCTGTTTTTTTCTGAAGTATTTCTATTTACTTCGGATCTGGAATCCCTCAACTGAAGCTAGCCAGCTACCAACTATCAGTCAGCAAACCACTGTTAGCAGTCATCAGCTAACCTTTTGCTCGGAAAGCTCTCGCCAGTTTGTACAAAGTGACTCAAACCAGAGTATAACGGACCTATTTTTCTCTCCATTATTTATTTAATTGCACCAGGTAGGCTAGTTGAGAACAAGTTCTCATTTCCAACTGCGACCTGGCCAAGATAAAGCATAGCAGTGTGAACAGACAACAACACAGAGTTACACATGGAGTAAACAATTAACAAGTCAATAACACAGTGGAAAGACAAAAATAGTCTATATACATTGTGTGCAAAAGGCATGAGGAGGTAGGTGGATAATTACAATTTTGAAGATTAACACTGGAGTAATAAATGATCAGATGGTCATGTGCAGGTAGAGATACTGGTGTGCAAAAGAGCAGAAAAGTAAATAAATATAAACAGTATGGGGATGAGGTAGGTGAGGTAGGTAAATTGGGTGGGTTATTTACCGATAGACTATGCTGCAGTGATCGGTTAGCTGCTCAGATAGCAGGGTAGTGGGGCGGCAGGGTAGCCTAGTGGTTAGAGAGTTGGACTAGGAACCGGAAGGTTGCAAGTTAAAATCCCCGAGCTGACAAGGTACTAATCTGTCGTTCTGCCCCTGAACAGGCAGTTAACCGACTGTTCCTAGGCCATCATTGAAAATAATTATTTTTTCAGAACTGACTTGCCTGGTTAAATTAAGGTAAAATGTAAAAAAAAATAGCAGATGTTTGAAGTTGGTGAGCGAGATGAAAGTCTCCAACTTTTGCAATTCGTTCCAGTCACAGGCAGCAGAGAACTGGAAGGAAAGGCGGCCAAATGAGGTGTTGGCTTTAGGGATGATCAGTGAGACACACCTGCTGGAGCGCGTGCTACGGGTGGGTGTTTCCATCGTGACCAGTGAACTGAGATAAGGCGGAGCTTTACCTAGCATTTACCTGGCTTTACCTTCTGCTTGAAGAAGCTGGCCTTTGCTTTCCTGACTGACTGCGTGTATTGGTTCCTGACTTCCCTGAACAGTTGCATATCGCGGGGACTATTCGATGCTATTGCAGTCCGCCACAGGATGTTTATGTGCTGGTCGAGGGCAGTCAGGTCTGGAGTGAACCAAGGGCTATATCTGTCCTTCGTTCTGCATTTTTTGAACGGTGCATGCTTATCTAAGATGGTGAGGAAGTTACTTTTAAAGAATGACCAGGTATCCTCAACTGACGGGATGAGGTCAATGTCCTTCCAGGATACCCGGGCCAGGTCGATTAGAAAGGCCTGCTCGCAGAAGTGTTTTAGGGAGCGTTTGACAGTGATGAGTGGTGGTCGTTTGACTGCGGACCCGTAGCGGATACAGGCAATGAGGCAGTGATCGCTGAGATCCTGGTTGAAGACAGTGGAGGTGTATTTGGAGGGCAAGTTGGTCAGGATAACGTCTATGAGGGTGCCCTTGTTTACAGATTTAGGGTTGTACCTGGTGGGTTCCTTGATGATTTGTGTGAGATTGAGGGCATCTAGCTTAGATTGTAGGACTGCCGGGTTGTAAGCATATCCCAGTTTAGGTCACCTAACAGAACAAACTCTGAAGCTAGATGGGGGGGTGATCAATTCACAAATGGTGTCCAGGGCACAGCTGGCAGCTGAGGGGGGTCGGTAGCAGGCGGCAACAGTGAGAGACTTATTTCTGGAGAGAGAAATCTTTAAAATTAGTATTTCGAACTGTTTAGGTATAGACCTGAAAAGTATGACATTACTGTGCAGGCTATCTCTGTAGTAGACTGCAACTCCTCCCCCTTTGACAGTTCTATCATGACGGAAAATTTTATAGTTGGGTATGAAAATCTCCAAATTTTTGGTGGCCTTCCTAAGCCAGGATTCAGATACGGCAAGGACATCAGGGGTTGGCAGAGTGTGCTAAAGCAGTGAGTAAGACAAACTTAGGGAGAAGGCCCTGATGTTGACATGCATGAAACCAAGGCTTTTTCGATCACAGAAGTCAACAAATGAGGGTGCCTTAGGAAATGCAGGGCCTGGGTTTACCTCCACATCACCCGCGGAACAGAGGAGGAGTAGTATGAGGGTGCGGCTAAAGGCTATCAAAACTGGTCTCTCACCGTAGCAGCTTGCTATAGACCACCCTCTGCCCACAGCACCACATGTGAATTGATTGTCCCCCATCTATCTCTGAGCTCGTGCTACTAGGTGACCTAAACTGGGACATGCTTAAAGCCCCGGCCATCCTACAACCTAAGCTTTTTCAAACAGAAATTTGCATCCTGTAGTACAAATTCAAAAACGTTCTGGGACAATGTAAATCCATGGAGAATAAGAGCACCTCCTCCCAGCTGCCCACTGCTCTGGGGCTAGGAAACATAAATCCACTAAATTTGAGAATTTCAATAAACATTTCTCTACGGCTGGCCATGCTTTCCACCTGGCTACCCCTACCCCGGTCAACTGCCCGGCACCTTCAACAGCAACCCGCCCAAGATCCCACCGTTTCTCCTTCAGCCAAATCCAGATAGCTGATGTTCTGAAAGAGCTGCAAAATCTGTACCCCTACAAATCAGCCTGGCTAGACAATCTGGACCCTCTCTTTCCAAAATTATGTGCCGAAATTGTTGCAACCTCTATTACTAGCCTGTTCAACCTCTCTTTCGTATCATCTGAGATTCCCAAAGATTGGAACACTGCCGCGGTCATACCCCTCTTCAAAGGGGGTGACACTAGACCCAAACTGCTACAGACCTATATCTATCCTACCCGGTCTTTCTAACATCTTCGAAATCCAAGTTAACACACAGATTACCGACCATTTCAAATCCCACCATACCTTCTCCGCTATGCAATCTGGTTTCAGAGCTGGTCATGGGTGCACCTCAGCCACGTTCAAGGCCCTAAACGATATCATAAACGCCATTGATAAGAGGCATTACCGTGCAGCCGTATTCATCAACCTGACCAAGGCTTTCGACTCTGTCAATCACCACATTCCTATTGGCATACTCTACATCCTTGGTTTCTCAAATGATTGCCTCGTCTAGTTTACCAACTACTTCTCTGATAGAGTTCAGTGTGTCAAATCGGAGGGCCTGTTGTCAGGACCTCTGGCAGTCTCTATGGGGTGCCACAGGGTTCAATTCTTCTCTTCTCTGTATACATCAATGATGTCGCTCTTGCTGCTGGTGATTCTCTGATCCACCTCTACGCAGATGACACCATTCTGTATACTTCTGGCCCCTCTTTGGACACTGTGTTAACTAACCTCCTGACAACCTTCAATGCCAAACAGCTCTCCTTCCGTGTCCTCCAACTGCTCTTAAATGCAAGTAAAACTAAAGGTATGCTATTCAATCAATCACTGCCCGCACCGTCCCGCCTGCCCGTCCAGCATCACTACTCTGGACGGCTCTGACTTAGAATATGTGGACACCTACAAATACCAATGTGTCTGGTTAGACTGTAAACTCTCCTTCCAGACTGACATTAAGCATCTCCAATCCAAAATTAAATCTAGAATTCGCTTCCTACATCAAAACAAAGAATCTTTCACTCATGCTGCCAAACACACCCTCGTAAAACTGACCATCCTACCGATCCTCGACTTTGGCGATGTCATCTATAAAATAGCCTCCAACACTCTACTCAACAAATTGGATGCAGTCTATCACAGTGCCATCTGTTTTGTCACCAAAGCCCCATGCACTACCCACCACTGCGACATGTATGCTCTCGTTGGTTGGCCCTCGCTTCATATTCGTCACAGAACCCACTGGCTACAGGTTATCTACAAGTCTCTGCTAGGTAAAGCCCCGCCTTATCTCAGCTCACTGGTCACCATAGCAGCACCCACTTGTAGCACGCGCTCCAGCAAGTATATCTCACTGGTCATCTCCCAAAGCCAATTCCTTCTTTGGTCGCCTTTCCTTCCAGTTCTCTGCTGCCAATGACTGGAACGAACTTCAAAAATCACTGAAGCTGGAGACTCATATCTCCCGCACTAGCTTTTAAGCACCAGCTGTCAGAAAAGCTCACAGATCACTGCACCTGTACATAGCTCATCCGTAAACAGCCCATCCGTCTACCTCATCCCCATACTGTATTTATTTATCTTGCTCCTTTGCACCCCAGTATCTCTACCTGCACATTCATCTTCTGCAGATCTACCATTCCAGTTTTAAATTGCTATATTGTAATTACGTCACCACCATGGCCTATTTATTGACCTTAATTAACTCCCTTATCTTACCTCATTTGCACTCACTGTATATAGGCGTTTTGTTTTCTTTTTTTCTACGGTATTATTGACTGTATGTTTTATTTATTCCATATGTAACTCTGTGTTGTTGTATGTGTCAAATTGCTATGCTTTATCTTGGCCAGGACGCAGTTGCAAATGAGAACTTGCTCTCAACTAGCCTACCTGGTTAAATAAAGGTGAAATAAAATAAATCAAAATAAAAACAAAATAGAGTGCAAATGTTCACATTTAAGATAATAGATTATGTGCAGAATAAAAGATCATGGTGTCATGCTTATCCTATTGTTCTACACAAGCCTACATAGAATTTGTGTAGTAGAAAACAGACTATTCATTGGGAGAATTTCAATTGCATTTCCTTGATTCCTTGTGTCCTTCAATTGGTTTTGAGAAGGAGTCGAGAGAATTTGAGGAATCAAGGAAATGCAATTGAGATTCTCCCATTGACAAAGAGCAGGTTGTTACAAAGAAATATGGTTTCTCCATCTCTTTATTCCAAATCAATTTCTTGGAGAAAACCTCAATTGCATATCCTTGATTCATCGGGTCCTCTCTCCTTGCCTCCTTCTAAAAACCTATTGGATGAGATGATGAGAGGTCCCTCCACTTAGAACTTCTCATCCAATGGGTTTTGAGAAAAAGACGAGGTGAGAAAATGCGAGGAGACAAGGAACCGCAATTGAGATTCACCCATAGGCTCTCCTTCCTATGGGCACTCATAAAAGTGTAGAAGTAGGCATTAATTTATGACAAAGGCTTCACAAAGACTTCATTTACTGTCATACTTCAAACAACTTTAAACTTTGTACTGTATTCTAGATACAGCTCAACATAACAGTTCTTACTGAATCTAACCCAATGTCTCGTGGAACAAAAATAAATACAGAAAACTCCTGTCTTACGACACATTCGTAATGTTGAAAAAAGGACACAGGGTGTTTTAAAACAGTGTTTGTCGTTTGGACAATGTCTTGATGCTGCCACCACCATAATTCACCGTAGGGATGGTGCCAGGTTTCCTCCAGATGTGACGCTTGGCATTCAGGCCAAAGAGTTCAATCTTGGTTCATCAGACCAGATAATTTTGTTTCTCATGGTCTGACAGTCTTTAGGTCCCTTTTGGCAAACTCCAAGCGGGCAATCATGTGCCTTTTACTGATGACATGCACTGTCAACTGTGGGACTTTATATAGACATATGTGTGCCTTTCCAAATCATATCCAATCAATTGAATTTACCACAGGTGGACTCCAATAAAGTTGTAGAAACATCTCAAGGTTGCTCAATAGGAACAGGATGCACCTGAGCTCAATCGAGTCTCATAACAAACGGTCTGAATACTGAAGTAAATAAGGAATCTGTTTTTGTGTTTAAGACATTTGCAAAAATATCTAAAAACCTGAGTACTTTCCGAATGCACCGTAAGTTCAGTCATAAAAATGTACTTAACAAGTCACATAATAAGTTGCATCGACTCACTGTGTGTGCAACAATAGTGTTTAATATGATGTTTGTATGACTATCTCATCTCTGTACCCCACACATACAGATAATTGTAAGGTCCCTCAGTCGAGCAGTGAATGTCAAACACAAAGATCAGAGAGGTTTTTCAATGTCTCGCAAAGAAGGGCACCTATTGGTAGACCGAGGGGAAAAAATCATGGTGGAGTTATTAATTACTCTTTGGATGGTGTATCAATATACCCATTCACTACAAAGATACAGTCGCCTTACTAACTCAGTTGCCGGAGAGGAAGACAGTAAATTGGGGCCTTAGTGACTATAAAACAGGTATGGCAATAAAAAGTGCTAAGAGAAACTGAGGATTGGTGAGGATGGATCAACAACATTGTAGTTTTGCCACAATACTAACCTAAGTGACAGAATGAAAAGAAGGACGCTTGTACAAAATAAAAAATATTGCAAAACATGCATCCTGTTTGCATTGAGGCACTAAAGTAAAACAGCAAAAAACATGGCAAGGAAATTAACTTTATGTCCTGAATACAAAGTGCTGTGTTTGGGGCAAATCCAACACAACACATCACAGTTTCACTCTTCATATTTACAAGCGTGGTGGCTGCATCATATTATGGGTATGCTTGTCATTGGCAAGGACAAGGGAGTTTAAGGATAAAAATAAACATAATAGAGTTAAGCACAGCCAGAATCTGGTTCAGTCTGCTTTCCAACAGACACTATGAGGCAAATTCACCTTTCAGCAGGAAAATAACCTAAAACACAAGGGCAAATATAAACTGCTTACCAAGATAACATTGAATGTTCCTGAGTGGCCGCGTTACATTTTTGACTTAAAAAAAAAAAAATTGGCTTGAAAATCTTTAGCAAGACTTTAAAATGTCTGTTTAGCGATGATAAACAACCAACTTAACAGAGCTTGAATAATGTTCAAATATTGTACAATCCAGGCGTGCAAAGCTCTTACAGACTTACCCAGAAAGACTCACAGCTGTAATCGCTGCCAAATATGATTCTAACATGTATTGACCCTGCAGTGTGAATACTTATGTGTTTAGGTCTTACTGTATTTTATTGTGTTTTTTTATCCTTCATGTTTTATTGAGCATTTATATATCCAGGGAAGCATTTATATAATCACTTTTTCGAGCGACATCACACAGACACAAACACAGACACTGTTAAACAGACAGACAGAAACTGTTACAACTTTGCCAGAAATCATTTGTGTTTTTGGGGATGTCACTTCTCGCCACTGTAGGGCAGTAATGCATAAGTTATGTCAGAGAGGATGAGGCAAAGCGAGAGGGTTTTATGCTGCATAAATCTGTCCACAAAAATAAGACCACTAGGTGAGGAATTTTTGCATGGAGGTCAACAAAAAAATGGAATTGCTCATTTTCTACGTGAGGCTTATGTAATCTAATAGACGTTTCATAATGGTTAGGTTGTTACAAATGCAGTGATATAAGTGGATGCAAGTGGCATTTCAAAACTACTTTGTATTGGAGTTGAGCCTGTTGTTGACACGCGTATCTGCCCTCTCAATGGATAGAATGGTGCCACCTGATCTCGCCTCATCTTGCCTGCCTTCCATCTTTGAGGACATGTATTTCCATTGTTTGAATGGTCACCCGACCATCTTGTCAATACAATAGATAATATTTGGTTAGGTTTTAAAGGGTGGCTGAACTTTCTAATTTGGCCTAATTTTTCATCTTGGTAAAGAAGAGATGCATCAGCGGGGGTGTCTCGTGTGTGTGTGTGTGTGTTTGTACATTCACTCTGCCAAAACAATACACAGTTACAGTCACTCACCCTTCTAGATAACATGAAACAGTCTAACCAGGTCTTGTGTCTTGAAGTCGCCCAGCCTAGCTAATGCTAGTCAACTTCTTTCACCAATTAACTTCAGCCGGCTGGTGTGTAACCATGGCAGATCTGGTTTGACATTTGACATCTCCGGGGCTAGTTAGGGACCAATAAAAGGACCATCAATAAATGACTCAATGTAAATGGGACAATATTTTCATGTTGCACGTGTCATGAAATGCTTTCAATATTTGTACATTAATTTCTACAATTTATAGTTGGTTTGAGGTTTTTACATCATTGGAAATTTTTTGTCATTACCATTTAAAAAATATTGTCCCATGTACATTGTGTAATTTACTGATAGTCCCTAACTAGCCCCATAGGGATATCGAATGTCAAACCAAATTGACTATGGGCATTTTGATCAGATCAGGTGCAGCTGTGCTCTGAAATGATGATTACTTGGGAGCTTCCAGCTGTCGGCATGTGGGCAGGATTGAAATAAACCCAACCCAAGGAAAACTGTTGCATACAGTCTTCTGGGTGGTGCAGTGGTCTAAGGCATTGCATCTCAGCGCAAGTGATCTCACTACATTCCCTGTTTGAAATCCAGGCTGTATTACATCTGGCTTTGATTGGGAATCTCATAGGGTGGCACAATTTGCCCAGCATTGTCCAGCTTTTTCTGGGGTAGGCTGTCATTGTAAATAAGACTTTGTTCTTAACTGACTTCCCTAGTTAAATGAAGGTTAATATTGTAAAAATATGAATCTGAGATGAACTATCATCTCTCAAATCTCCATTTTTACACTAGAGTAAATGTTTTTGAGTCAAACGATGCTACATAGGCTGTTTTCAAAACGAGAAGACGCTTTTTAGTGGCAGTCAATCTTTAAGGGGGGCTGAACACACCGATTCAGCATGCTGCTCATAAAAAAAAACAAGCTTTAGGTCTTGGATGTGTTGTTCAATGTGTGTGTTTTGTTCACTATATCATACGCTGGCAGTTATGGTTTGGCCCTTGAGTCACGGTAGCAACATTTCATCCTCACAAAGTCTGAATGAATCTTAAAGTAATCAAGAGATCTAATTAATTTTGACATTTTTGCCAAGGAGGTCTTAGTCGCGCAATTTTACATCTAGCTAAGGGGTTTAGTGTAGTATTTCTCAAGTAAAAATGTTGCAGAAAACTAGTATTGCTGTACAATTGGCTAGAGCGCAATCAGTTTCCATTTTTTTCCAAATCTCTGTTTCGGAAGACACTGACCTTTTAGACCACAATGATCCTTTTTGCTTCAGCTGCTCTTCAAAGGTAGACTCATTGAGATGACATAGATTCACAAAGTAAACAGTAGTAGTGGGTCAATTTCTGAAACAACCAGGGGCGTTAAAGCACGAAGCTAAACTTCTTTGCTGTTTGTGCACATGCACAGATATTTTGTGTGACTCTGTGAGAGCAAAGTCTTGCATGTTGCTCATCTCAATGTGTGCATTCGAGCAGATAACTTTTGTGAACTTGGTGACCATCGTTGGTTACCTCCTTTCAAAGTATGTTGCATTCTGGGGTAAAAATGTAAAAATGGAAGTTTGGTATCACGTGTCATAATTTCGCAGAATTCAAATTGCTGGCAACCAGAAAAGCAGAGAATATTGCAGTTTCGAGAGTCTCATTTGTAGGAAATCCGTGATCAGAGGTCATCCATCTTATTATCAAGTGACTGGCCAGTAGAAGGGAGGGAAGAGGTTCCCCCTTCATCTTAATTTCGCCAGGATCCCCATCTCTTGCATGAGTAACATCGCCGTTTCCTCTTGGGTAGCCTGAAAATTTGGGTCGCAATTATAAAAAGAGCCCAGGGCAGATGAGATGAAGTTGAGGCCTGAAATTAGGTAAGTAACTGCCAATCTGATGTTAAAAAGTTGTTGTTGGTTGTAAGAAATTATAGCGGATAGATTTCGTAAAAATAAAGTTAAAATAAACGTGTGTGTATGTAAACAACTTGGTCTCAGAGCATTTTGCATTATTCTGGACATAGATCTAAGACTACCTTTAGCATGATACACTACGTTTCGTATTGTTATATATTAATTTGTGGATATCCATCATTCCTTTCATGTGATATGTTATGAATTACAATTTGTAAGATATGTAACAAATTAGCAATTTTTTTTACGAATTCGCAAAACATTTGACCTGTTACGAATTGCAAATTGTTGTGGCTGACTTTATCTAGGTAGCTAACGTTAACAAGGCTAGGGGTTAGTGTTTGGGGTTAGGGCGGGGTTTCCCATACTCTGTCCTGAGGACTCCATGGTGTGCATGCACTGTATTTCTTTTCATCAAGCTTTGATCATTTGGCTCAGCTGTGTAGTGTTAGGGCAAAAACAAATGTGCACTCTTTGTGGTCCCGAGGACCGAGTTTGGGAAACGCTGGGTTAGGGTTAAGAATAGGAGTTAGGTTAAAGAGTGGGGAGGGGGAAGGGTTAGCCAAATGGGTTGAGGTTACGGGTAGGGTTATCGAACATGCTAAGTAGTTGCAAAGTAGCTAAAAGGTAGTAAGTAATCGACCAAAAACGCTCCTTTTGTTTTTACCTTAAGTAACCTTCTGTCTTATTTAAATGTACTATGTTCTGTCTATGAGACCAGGCTGGCGTGTGTATCACATGTGTCTATCTGTCTTCCAACCTGCATGTGTGCATGCATGTCATGTGTTTATGCAGCACTGCCAGATTTGAGTTTGAGTTATGCAGATAAAATTCATGATACATGATGCAGATACAATTCAACCCTGAGGGAAACAGAAGGGTAACCTATTGCCTTGGGATTACACACGTTGTGTTTAGGTAACCTGACAAGACACAACAATCAGATGGTTGGTTTGTCTACACTGCACACTGGTCACAGATTAAATGTATTGCACTGTTTGTGACAATATGTTATTTGTCAGTTTGAAAATGTATTTGTTATTTGGCAATTTGGCAGTTTTTACAAGGTTATCTGATATCACACTGCTGCCATAAGTCTATTTCCTCCTTAGTGTTAATTAGTTCAGTCCTACTACCCACCCATGTCAATGTTCATCCTAATTCAATAGTATTCTTAAAATATGCCAACAGTATTGTTGCGCCTGGAAAAGTAGCCTAGAGCCGTATGCTTGACTGCCTGCCTCCCATTCCACTTCTGTATGTCTATAAGGTGCCATTGAAGCGTGGGAGCATGTTTGATGACTGTCAGTTATATTTTTCTCCAACACTTCCCACTGCATGCGGAGCCATCATCGGTCAGCGTCCCGCTGCAGCTGTGACTTCTCAATGGAGCTCATTGTAGCGACAACACGTAGTTGGAGCTAAGGAGCTGAGCAGCGCAGTTATTGCAATCACGTTGAGCGCGCTGCTGTCTGTTGCAGTGGCATCGTCCTGACTGTGTGTGAGAGAGGAAGACATCAAACGACCGTAGTGTTAAGGTAGGGCTTATAAGATGTTACAGTGAGGCTTCCTCAAGACTTCAACTATGGCAGAGGCTTTACCATGTGTTAAGTTTATTTTTTAGAGCATACATGCATGCGGTAAAGAGGTCAATGGCGCCTATTCAACAAATCTAACAATGTAGATATTCTTCGATTGTATTGTAACATGCCCACAATGTGGTTACTAAAGTCCGATGTGCATATATTTGGCTGTCTTCACTGCATTACATTTAGAAGTAGTCACTTTTCATGTTTAGAAGTGACTGTTAAATGCGAACTCCCGTTCGTATAAACTGGTAGAAAAATGTGGTAGTCAAAGTCGTTTTGAACTGTAGTGCAGGTGACGATGACGTGAACATGTATTGGGGCTGAAATCCATACATTTTTCTTGGGGGCAATGAGAAGATTCGGTATATTTCCCCCACGAATTTCCATTATTTTGGTCAAGGTCCATTGACCTCTTTACCGCATCTATTGGCTATGCGATTGCGGATTCCTTTTGAGTGCGTTTCGGAGCGCGAGAAAAAAAGGTATGAACCAGGTTTCACTTTATATTAACTAACTGTCCAAGGGTGCAATTTCAATGATTTGGATATTTTAGGAGTTCTAGTATAGTTCTTTGACACACATGTTCTGTATGAACTAAAAACGTGTGTTTCTTCAAAACTGACTGGATATGGCTTTATTCTCAGTAGAATTTACCCGTAAGGAATCTGGAAGAATAAAACAACTTGGAATATTTTAAAATCCGAAAAGATCTGTTTTGCTTAGCCTATTTCTCAATTTCCTATGACCGTGATGTTTCTTGCATGCGATGTATAATTGCATAATATTTAGTGATGCCTCTAATGAATATCAAAAACGATTGCATCGCAGACACATTTATTAGAATTCCGTAGGCAATATTATAAAGCTGTATAATGATGGGCCGGGCTACCTATACAGCGGCTCATGTTGCTCATACATGTTTTATTCGTTTAAACTTTTATGTACATTAACCTATACATCGAGACTATTTTATATGACATATTGGACGAATGGGAACTATCATAATCATGAATAATTGGTAAAGTAGGCTCGAATAGGCTAGAATTTGCGTGTCCTCAAAAACATTTTCAGTTTATTAGTGCGCAGGCCTATACTTTTGAGTGACGCTTTGGGTTTCATAATAAATATAGGCAATCATATATGGCAGATAATGCGGTTAACTCTTGTTGATATGAAACGAGACAGTATCACTCCATATCTAACATCTCTGCATCATTCATCAGTCGAGACAATGATTGTTCCGTTTGAATAACGGTCTTTCTGGTCCAGTGTATAGGTTTTATTTTGTCCACTGGGTGGCGTGGTTGATACTAGCCTATAGTTTGCAATTATTTTGGGTCCCTGTTCTAGCAACATCATGACCTGTAGGTCTATAGCCTACGACAAAGCAAAGTTATGCGATATAACACTTCTGATTTTAACATTTGGAGGGGATGCAAAGTCAACAACTGCTGTATGTTTGAAAAACGTATATTAAATAGACAATAGTTTGCCTACAAATTGAGATGTTTTAGAAGTTTCACAACTTATATTTTTCTTGAACAATAAGACAATATTTGCCCAATATTAGGCTGTAATTCTTCCCCAAACAGATTGTTGTTTGATATGTGGGAGGCAGGTAAGGTGAACTGAAAGGTTGATGGTTCAAATCTCAATGCTGACAATGTGAAAAATCGGCTCAGAATCGGAAGAGTGATCATCAGAGATGTCATGATTCATTTCTTTCCCACCATCTGAGTCCTTTTCATTCAGATATTGTAGCTGCGCTAACGCAGCATGTACATCCATTCTTCTTGGTCTTCTTGCCATTGTAAATTACACTCGCTCTCACTGTGTACTCCAAGTTGGCCAGAGTAGACTGATAAGACTGCTTAGATTTGGTGGACTGATATGAGGTACCTTCCATTTTGAGATTATAATTAGAATATATCTATACAATAGAATGGCCCGCCCTGTTCTTCTGTCACAATTGGTGATTACATATTTATGCATTGTTTGCTTCCCCTTGCTCATCAACTCACCCATTCTCCCCCTTTCTTCTCCATCATACTTTACTTAATTTATTTAATCTATTATATGTGTGAAATTAGTTTTGTATAGTTTAGCTGCTGTGCAGGTCTGCTTATTCTGATTGAGCTCGAACAATGAGACAAGATTGAAGATGATGATGATGTAGCCCACGTGTTTCCCTTAACAATAGAACCGCTGGGCCTCGAGGGGCCCCTTGTAAAGGGATGTGTAACTGGTGGCAGGGAATTCAGACGCAGGAGAGCAGAACTAGGTAGTAGCCGGAGCAGTATAATCTAAAAACTATCGGCCTAAACATACAACAGAATATCGGTATAAAAAACCTGACGCACACCAGTAAACAGGTGCACAAGCACTTACAACAAACAATCCCACATAAATACATGGGGGGAACTCGGGGTTAAATACACAACAAAAAAATAAGGGAATTGGAAACCAGGTGTGTAGGAAAACAAGACAAAACAAATGGAAAATGAAAAGAGTATCGACGATAGCTAGAAGACCGGTGACACCAACCGCCGCCCGAACAAGGAGTGGAAATGACTTCGGTGGAAGTCGTTACACCCCTTCTCAAGCTAACAAGCAGTCATTGTGACTGTAACATTCTAAAAGTGTAATTAATACATTTCATATTTGCTATCTCTAAAATAATAATGTGGTTGTGCTCATGAAGGTGTTAGGTAACACTAGAATACAATTTATTTTTCATTTTAAATAGCATTTTCACAAGTTTATGTTACTGTAAGCTATATGTAAAAACTAAAAAACACAAACATTCAAATGTTCAATCAATTTTATGCGTGGCATGCTTTTGTAACAACTATGAAACAAAAACCATATGTGTTGGAAGATGGTAACAGCTTCTATTAATAAATATTTATCTAAAAATAAATCACAAAGATGCACGGTCAGCAGAACACGGTCAAAGGATGAAAACAGTTGTCTAATAAATACAAGCGCCACATGTGCTTGATAAATAGTGAAAATCAGCACAAAAGCAATAATGGCATTATAATAATATACAGTGGGGCAAAAAAGTATTTAGTTAGTTCTCCCACTTAAAATGATGAGAGAGGCCTGTCATTTTCATCATAGGTACACTTCAACTATGACAAACAAAATGAAAATAAAAAAATCCAGAAAATTACATTGTAGGATTTTTAATTTTTTAATTAAATTTTTTAAATGTTTTAATTTTATTTGCAAATTATGGTGGAAAATAAGTATTTGGTCAATAACAAAAGTTTATCTCAATACTTTGTTATATACCCTTTGTTGGCAATGACAGAAGTCAAACGTTTTCTGTAAGTCTTCACAAGGTTTTCACACACTGTTGCTGGTATTTTGGCCCATTCCTCCATGCAGATTTCCTCTAGAGCAGTGATGTTTTGGGGCTGTTGCTGGGCAACACGGACTTTCAACTCCCTCCAAAGATTTTCTATGGGGTTGAGATCTGGAGACTGGCTAGGCCACTCCAGGACCTTGAAATGCTTCTTACGAAGCCACCCCTTCATTGCCCGGGCGGTGTGTTTGGGATCATTGTCATGCTGAAAGACCCAGCCAGGTTTCATCTTCAATGCCCTTGCTGATGGAAGGAGGTTTTCACTCAAAATCTCACGATACATGGCCCCATTCATTCTTTCCTTTACACGGATCAGTCGTCCTCGTCCCTTTGCAGAAAAACAGCCCCAAAGCATGATATTTCCACCCCCATGCTTCACAGTAGGTACTCAGCATTATTTGTCCTCCAAACACGACGAGTTGAGTTTTTACCAAAAAGTTATATTTTGGTTTCATCTGACCATATGACATTCTCCCAATCTTCTTCTGGATCATCCAAATGCTCTCTAGCAAACTTCAGACGGGCCTGGACATGTACTGGCTTAAGCAGGGGGACACGTCTGGCACTGCAGGATTCGAGTCCCTGGCGGCATAGTGTGTTACTGATGGTAGGCTTTGTTACTTTGGTCCCAGCTCTCTGCAGGTCATTCACTAGGTCCCTCCGTGTGGTTGTGGGATTTTTGCCCACCATTCTTGTGATCATTTTGATCTTGCGTGGAGCCCCAGATCGAGGTAGATTATCAGTGGTCTTGTATGTCTTCCATTTCCTAATAATTGCTCCCACAGTTGATTTCCTCAAACCAAGCTGCTTACCTATTGCAGATTCAGTCTTCCCTGCCTGGTGCAGGTCTACTATTTTGTTTCTGGTGTCCTCTGACAGCTCTTTGGTCTTGGCCATAGTGGAGTTTGGAGTGTGACTGTTTGAGGTTGTTGACAGGTATCTTTTATACTGATAACAAGTTCAGACAGGTGCATTAGTACAGGTAACGAGTGGAGGACAGAGGAGCATCTTAAAGAAGAAGTTACAGGTCTGTGAGAGCCAGAAATCTTGCTTGTTTGTAGGTGACCAAATACTTATTTTCCACCATAATTTGCAAATAAATTCATAAAAAATCATAAATGGTGATTTTCTGGATTTTTTTTCTCATTTTGTCTGTCATCGTTGAAGTATCCAGTTTTCTCTTTATTGTCTCCCTTTCAATGGCAACTGTTGGATGCATTGTGCTCATGACAGAAACACTCTTTCTTGCCTTGATATGGTATAGTGTGACTGTTGTCTTGTCATTCTTTAGCACCGTTGTGGAGAACAACGGCTGTGCAGGTGCATTATTTTGCGCAGAGGGAGGGAGCACCCATCTTGCTTAGTTCATGGTGCCGACTTTCTGTACAGCACTTTGAGATATCAGCTGATGTACGAAGGGCTATATAAATAAATTTGATTTGATTTGACTATGCTTGTTTTATTTCCAAGCAACTTGTTTGCCAATGACAGTGAAGTGAAGAAATTGTCCATGGTGATATTCCTTTCCTTGCCAAAGCTGTGCACCGGGGCCTCCCACTCCTCTTTCTGTTCTGGTTAGAGCCAGTTTGCGCTGTTCTGTGAAGGCAGTAGTACACAGCGTTGTACGAGATCTTCTGTTTCTTGGCAATTTCTCGCATAGAATAGTCTTAATTTCTCAGAACAAGAATAGACTGACGAGTTTCAGAAGAAAGGTCTTTGTTTCTGGCTATTTTGAACCTGTAATCAAACATACAAATGCTGATGCTCCAGATACTCAACTAGGCTAAAGAAGGTCAGTTTTATTGCTTCTTTAATCAGAACAACAGTTTTCAGCTGTGCTAACATAATTGCTAAAGGGTTTTCTAATGATCAATTAGACTTTTAAAATGATAAACTTGGATTAGTTAACACAACGTGCCATTGGAACACAGGAGTGATTGTTGCTGATAATGGGCCTCTGTACGCCTATGTACATATTCCAATAAACATCAGCCATTTCCAGCTACAATAGTCATTTATAACATTAACAATGTCTACATGGTATTTCTGATCAATTCGATGTTATTTTAAAGGGCAAAAAATGTGCTTTTCTTTAAAAAACAAGGACACTTCTAAGTGACCCCAAACTTTTGAATGGTAGTGTATATGTTGTTATGTGTGCAATTAGGTATAGTTTAGCTTCAGTTTCGAGGCAAATATCTGGCTGATTATCAGCTGGACACCGCATATTTCATTGGAGGGGCAACGGGTGAAATCCATTGAAACAAGACATCCCTCCCTCCCTAAAACTGGTTATAACTCCAGTTCTGTTTCTGATATTATGTTTCGAACAACATCAATCTGTTACATAGACTTATTTAAGCAAATTCAAGTACGGAAGGGGGCATGACTTTAAAAATGGGAGAGTAATACAATAAATTAATTAATGAGCTGCCAAAATTACTGATTTAGTGGTTCTAGTTTTAATCCGGTAGGGCATGATAAGCAATCATAGCACAGGCACTGCATCACATGTTGATTAGGGCCCTCTACTTACCGCCTTAATGTCCTATAGAGATGCTTATACTGTGTGTGCCATCTGTATTGTGGAAAATATATAGGCCTATGATAAACAAGTCATCTACAAATAGAATTACATTACTCTTGGAAACAATGTGGAAGATGAATAAATTAACACACTAACCATGAAATAGGCTTAGGTTAGTTGATGACATGTTATTAGAAATAAGCATGTTGCTTTGAATACTTAAGTCTGTGCTTGCATGTAGCCTATGCCAGGGTGTGTTTTGATTAGTCAATGTGTTAATTAAGAAGGACATCGAGTAGCTTTCAGCACACACACGGCAAAATTATTAGGTTATAGTTAATGAGTAATTGTCATGTTTTGTCTTATTTTGTCTTGTCATTTTGCTTTTCCCTCTGTTCGTTTTCCCCCTGCTGGTCTTTTTAGGTTCGTTCCCCTCTTTCTCTCTTCCTCCCTCTCTCTCTTCTCTCTATCGCTCCGTTCCTGCTCCCAGCTGTTCCTATTCCCCTAATCAATCATTTAGTCTTTCCACACCTGTTCCCTATCTTTCCCCCTGATTAGAGTCCCTATTTCTCCCCTTGTTTTCCGTTTCTGCCCTGTCGGATCCTTGTCTATTGTTCACCGTGCTGTGTCTGTGTATCGCCCTGTCGTGTCGTGTTTCCCTCAGATGCTGCGTGGTGAGCAGGTGTCTGAGTCTGCTACGTTCAAGTGCCTTCCCGAGGCAACCTGCAGTTCTTGATCGAGTCTCCAGTCTGTTCTCGTCATTACGAGTGGAATTATGTCTTATGATTGTAGATTTACTTTACTGGATTAAAGACTCTGTTTTCGCCAAGTCGCTTTTGGGTCCTCATTCACCTGCATAACAGTAATGCCATCGGAAAAAACCTAGAAGTGATTTGAAAGGATATATATTTAATGATGGATTAATTAATTTTAATTAAAGGTTTTGTAAGTGTCAATCCACATTTGGTTAATTGATTAGGCTAAGTTCTGGTATGGAAATCATCATACCTTTCCGTAAGCTACGTCTCCAAAGTGTTTCTCAACTACATGCATGATAACTTCTGCCTCTGTCTCTCTACCATAATAAAGGGCAGAAAATTGAGTCGGCTAGCCATGATAACAAGGCTATGTTACCAGTCACTCCCCATGCTGTGCTTTATGTCCAGATGACAGGAGTGGCGTGCACACACTGCGTTTGAGCGTTCTCTCCCCAGGAGGCTGCGGTTGTTCCCCAAGCGTGGTCTTGTGCTCTAAATGCCTGTGTTTGCACTTCACTCCAAGGGAGCTCTATGTTTCTAGCAAATGGTTTGAGGAGAAGGGGGGACATAAAGGGGGTTAGATATGGAGGGACGGTGGTGCTACAAACGCTTGAAAGTCAAGGTTTGTGTGCGCTCTCTGGAAGCGTGCGCAACGCGCATCAGATGGCAGGAGAGTCTAATGAGACTTCATCATCCTGTCTCAGTTCATTTGGACAAGCCGCAGAACACTGCTTCGGTCATGCAGTGCCAAGACCGACAACAGGCATATTTCAGCACTGGGATGAAAAAAAGGTGGGAAGCGAAAGAGGGGAGGAGGGTGAGGGCAAAGAGAAAATAAGGACAACTTTACTCTGTGCTCAGTTGGATATAGTGCTTCATATAGCAACTACTGCAATAGTCCTCTTTGTTGCTTTCACACTGTGAGCCACGCAGTACCAGACCTGGTGCTCGGATGAAGTGACTAAGGGAGCAGTTTTGGGGGAATTCTTGCATTGGAATTCTAGTGCCTTAGGAAAGTATTTTGTTACGTTACAGCCTTAAACTACACACAATACGGCACAATGACAAAGCGAATATAGGTTTTTAGACATTTTTGCTAATTTATTTAAAAAAAAAACAGAAATACCTTATTTACCTTATTTGCTATTAGACTTAAAATTGAGCTCGAGTGCATCCTGTTTCCATTGATCATCCTTGATGTTTCTACAACTTGATTGGAATCAACCTGTGGTAAATTCAATTGACTGGACATTATCTAGAAAGGCACACAACTGTCTATATAAGGTCCCACAGCTGACGGTGAATGTCAGAGCAAAAACCAAGCCATGAGGTGGAAGGAATTGTCCGTAGAGCTTCGAGACAGGATTATGTCGAGGTACAAATCTGGGGAAAGAAACCATATCTGCGGCATTGAAAGTCCCCAAGAACAGAGTGGCTCCATCATTCTTAAATAGAAGAAGTATTCTTCTTAAATAGAAGAAAATTCTTAAATAGAAGAAAACTGAGCATTCAGGGGAGAAGGGCCTTTGTCAGCAGGTAGGTGACCAAGAACCCGATGCTCACTCTGACAGAGCTCTAGAGTTCCTCTGTGGAGATGGGAACAACTTCCAGAAGGACAACCATCTCTGCACCACCCCACCAATCAAGCCTTTATCATAGAATGGATAGACAGCAGCCACTCCTGAGTAAAATTTAAATTTTACCTTTATTTAACTAGGCAAGATCAGTTAAGAACAAATTCTTATTTAGAATGACGGCCTAGGAACAGTGGGCAGAACGACAGATTTGTACCTTGTCAGCTTGGGGGTTTGAACTTGCAACCTTGCGGTTACTAGTACAACGCTCTAACCACTAGGCTACCCAGCCTAAAAGGCAAATGACAGCCAGCTTGAAGTTTTCCAAAAGGCACCTACAGATCTCAGCCCATTAAAAACAAGATTCTCTGGTCTGATGAAACCAAGATTGAACTCTTTGGCCTGAATGACAAGCGTCACGTTGGGAGGAAACCTGGCACCATCTCTACGGAAGACTCCATGCTGCAATCGCTGCCAAAGGTGCTTCAACAAAGTACTGAGTAAAGGGTCGGAACTTTCATGTAAATTTGATATTGCAGTTTTTTTGTTTTGCTTAATTGTTATGGAGTATTGTGTGTAGATTGATGTGGGAAAAAAAACATTTTTTAACCAATTTTAGAATAAGGTTGTTACGTAACAAATTGTTTAAACAAGCAATGGGTCTGAATACTTTCCAAAGGCACTGTGTATTATATTTAATTAATTCTACAATAGTAACCAAACATTCTAAATTCATGGGGGAATATGTTGGGATTAACAGTAACTTCACTGATGATTATATATTTCACTTTGATAAATTGATAAACATTCCCAAAACAATTGACACAATGAAACATATAGTGTGCACGAATTGGTGGGAGTTAGTGTGCAATAGAGAGTGTGGAAAGAGACGTGGATATAGCGTATCTTCGCCACACACACCTTATTCTGGTCTCGACATTTTAAATTATGCTCGAGATACATTCCTCACACATAAACAGTAATCTCAAACATTGTCAGGATGTATCAGTGTTAATTTTCCCTTCACCTGAAATCATGTCAGTGTAATGTAGTTCGTCTGCTGTTTGAAGAGAGTCAGACCGAAATGCAGCGTGTAGGTTACTCATGACTTTTAATGAAGAAAATAGCGGTACATGAAATAACTGAAAATACGAAAACAACAAACGAGTGAAACTAATTACAGCCTATCTGGTGACTAACACAGAGACAGGTACAATCACCCACGAAATACAACGCGCACTCAAGCTACCTAAATACGGTTCCCAATCCGAGACAACTAGAATCAGCTGACTCCAATTAGGAATCGCCTCAGGCAGCCAAGCCTAACTAGACACACCCCTAATAATACACACTCCCAATTAATACAAACCCTAATACGAAATACAACATATAAACCCATGTCACACCCTGGCCTACCCAAACATATAACAAAAACACAAGATACAATGACCAAGGCGTGACAGTCAGTTCAGTAACACTACCCAAACTAATAGACATGTGACATCTAGGCAGAAGGACACATTCCAAATTAGCACTGGGTACATAATAAATATTGACCATTATGGTATGTCCATATGATGAATTCTAATATCTGTACATTATTGACCCTTGACTGAAAATGTTGAAGTGTGTTAGCTAAAACCCTAAAACGAGGTGACGTCAGTCCGTCTACTTTAGTAGGCAATAGAAAAAAAGCCTGTCTATCACGTTAATTGATTGGGTTCAGACGAACCGCCACTCCAAAACTAGTGGACCAATGGCGACTCATTGTCTACACCTCCCTCTAAACCCCCGCCCTTCACGGAAAAATAATGCCGAAACTCGCAATCGAAAAGACTGGCACTGAAAGCAAAAAAACAAACATTGAAAGCAAAGATAGGTGTAGCGTAACCAAAAGGTAGTACATACAGGCAAGAGTGTAGGCAAAATCTATTCAAAAGGATTGGTTGCTGGGAAAGTTTATCCAGAAACGAATTTTGCATTTGTTTTCAAATATATATATTTTTTTAAATTGTCAGAGATTTGCTCTCGCTTTGAAATTATTTGCTTACAAGTTATTGGGTTTTGCTTTTGATGTCTTGTTTTTGTTTACAATTCTATACATTTTGCTTTCAGTTGTTTGGTTTTTGATTTCAACATCCATTATTTCATCTCTTGGATCCGGGTATGACACATACACACACGACCAAACACACACAAACAAACAGAGTCATGCTTTGAAAGAGGAACTATTTGCCCCGTGAGAGTGAAGCAGGGATATGGCTACAGAGATGTGTAAATCTTGCCCAGGGGACTCACGGTGCCCTTGTGTGCACTGTGTACACACCAGAGAAGAGAGGGAATTACTAATTGTGTGTGTGTGTGTGTGTGTGTGTGTGTGTGTGTGTGTGTGTGTGTGTGTGTGTGTGTGTGTGTGTGTGTGTGTGTGTGTGTGTGTGTGTGTGTGTGTGTGTGTGTGTGTGTGTGTGTGTGTGTGGGACTGATGGGGGGGTTGGAAACTCGTTGGCAAAATGTTTGGGGGAAAGGAATTCAATCCAATCGTGCTTTCTCAGCTATGCACCTTTTAAAGCCAATGTTCCAGTGTTCGCAGAGACCGCATTCAACACTCCCCATGTCTGATTGGATTGAATCCCAGCCCTAGTCTAGGCTACATAGTCAACAGGGTTAAGTGGAATAACATATAGTAGGCTACCATCAAGTTTATATACACAGCAGCACCAACTCACAGGGCTGAATTCAGTCAAATCGGCAGTAGTTTAGCATGTTAACATATCGCTTGTCTTGTGGCCAAATCAAATCTTAGAGCGATATTGGGTAGTTTCAAAGCACCAGGCAGACTCCCCTCACAGGAAGATGCTTCAGAGTAAGTCATATGTGTGTAAATCACTCCTCAGCTTGATGTCTCCACCCGCTGCTTCAAATTGCTAGCTTTTCGGTGGTGCAGCTGGCTAAGACGTTGTCAACAGGGCGGTGACGTGTGCAAGACAGACGTCGGTAGATCCAGCCCGAGGCTGTGAGTTGTTGAGGGAGGAAGAAGTAATGATAAGCAAACAGCGTGAGGCCTGTTACCTGTGCATGCATGACTGCTTGTGCAGGATTTTGTTGGCTAATAGAAATAAAGATTTGACATTGCCAAGACAGGTCAGGAGAAATGGAGAAGTGTGGAATCAGTCATGTCTGCCCCTCTTCTCTGTGGCCACTGAACAATAATGACTCCTATTGCAAGGGTGAGAGTGAGCAGGAATAGGACATAACACGGACATCAGAGTTTCTCATAATTCCATTCAATGTTCGCAGACCTGGGTTCAGAAAGTCTTGGTCTTAAATCGTCCCCAACCCCTTGATGTTAGCATGTATGAAAGGTCTGGGTAGGTATAAAGAGTGTGATGTTAAATCTTCCACCTTGCTTCCATTTTTATATCAATATCAAATCATTTATGGGTAACAATTAAGTATCTTACTGGAATAGTTTCAATAAAAATAGACAGAAATAGCTTTTTTAATAAAACAATTATTTTGCTAGGACTATGGGAGTGGTCAAAGTGGGGAGGGGAAAACTAGCTGTTATTGGTAGAGAGGTTTGGAACTCTTTGTTAATGGTCTATTAACTAATTTACCGCCTGGTGATGCCACCGGCCGAAACTCTGATGAAAGCCTGCTGATTAGAAGGTCCTGTGTAGATTGTATTGTCAACCAACAACTATCAGGAAATAACACTGATACATTTTTTTCAGACTTTTACAGTGTTAGTTTCATCAGCTGTTGTACAATAGGATAAAAAACACAATTGTTTTGACTGCACTGGACCTTTAACCTTTTGCGTGTAGGGGCAGTATTTTAGTTTTTTGGCTAAAAAACCTACCCATTTGAAACTGCTTATTTCTCAGCCCCAGAAACGAGAATATGCATATAATTGTCAGATTAGGATAGAAAACACTCTAAAGTTTCCAAAACTGTAAAAATATTGTCTGTGAGTATAACAGAACTGATATTGCAGGTGAAAACCTGAGGAAAATCCATTCAGGAAGTGCCTCTTATTTTGAAACCCTTCTGTTCCTATGCATGCCTATCCTCCATTTAAATGGATATCAACCAGATTCCTTTTGCTATGGCTTCCCCAAGGTGTCAACAGTCTTTAGACATAGTTTCAGGCTTTTATTTTGAAAAATGAATGTGAAAGTTCACATTGCGTAAGTGGATCGGTGGGGGCTCTCAGAGTGAGTTTTGCGCTACAGAGTAAAGCGGCCATTGTTCCACCCGGTGTTATTGAAAAACCTACACACTCAGTTGATATATTATCGAATATATAGTTTAAAAACAACCTGAGGAATGATTATAAAAAAACATTTGACATGTTTCTGTGGACATTATGGAGACTATTTGGAATTTCCGTCTGCGTTGTCATGACCGCTCTTTCCTGTGGATTTCTGAACATAACTCGACAAACAAACGGATGTATTTTGGGTATAAAAATAATCTTTATGGAACAAAAGGAACATTTGGTTTGTAACTGGGAGTCTTGTGAGTGAAAACATCCGAAGATCATCAAAGGTAAACGGTTAATTTGATTGCTTTTCTGATTTTCGTGACCACGCTTCCTGATGCTAAGTGTACATAATGCTATGCTAGGCTATCGATAAACAAACGTTTGGATTGCTTTCGCTGTAAAGCATAATTTCAAAATCTGAGACGACAGGTGGATTAACAAAAGGCTAAGCTGTTTTTTGCAATATTGCACTTGTGATTTCATGAATATGAATATTTGTTAGTAATATTATTTGACTGTTGCGCTATGCTAGTCAGCGGTTGCTGACGAAAATGATCCCGCGACAGGGATGGGTAGCGCCAAGAAGTTTAGAGCCCAGTGCAGTCAACTGTTTCATTGCATGGAGTGCCAGATGGACGGGATTGCCCTTTTGGGACAACTCCACTGGTTCCATTGTGCCGTGCAAGCTAAATCAAGAGCAACTAGCATATTTGAAAGAACTTTCCAGTAGTAGAGCCCCAATCCCAGTCAGGTCTGACATAAAGTCACGTGCTATCCATGCTTATAGGCTCTGCTAGTGCTGTCAGATACATTGTAGTGTAGTCACTCAAATGTACAGCAACGAGTCGCCTAGAATAGTAATACATAAAAATTATATGGGTGGCCCCAGCGAGAACCAAACCCACTACCCCTGGTGTTGCAAGCGCCACACAGGAATAGAATAGTGAAAATAATCATATCCAATAGCTGTGTCTACCATTTCCTGAACTCTCCAGTTGTTCAATTCAACAGGTTGTATTGCATGTATGCTGTTTAAAAAGACAATATCTATCTAATCGGTTACTAAGCACTTGTAATTCCCTGTAAAGTGAGGCTTAAAAAAGAGATTAGAGGGTTCAGATAAGACATTTCCTCTTCATGCAAGTCACACCTGCAGCGTTGCAGCATGTGGGAAGAGAGAGAGAGAAAGATAAAAAGAAAGGGAGTGAGAGAAGGAGGGAGAGAGCAAGAGAAAGGGAGAGATGGATGGATGGAAAGGAGGCTGGATAGAGGATGATCAAAGAGAATGGCATAAGTTCATCTTGCACCTCTGAATCCAAGAGGCCTTGTGAATAGTGAGGAGTCTGTGGGTTTATTTTTGTAATTTTAGTATTTTTTTAAAAGTATTACATTTGAGATTTTTTCACCTTTTTTTTACTCTCCAAAAACAAATGTATACATACGAACAACAACTTGACCAAAAATGACTACCTCTCATCTGCTCAGACCGGCACGCTCACACCCCTATCACTAGTGCCTGCATTATTGCTTGCAACTTAGCCTTAAATTGTACCAATTCGTTTTTCTCGGTTGCCCATGCTATTTCAATGTTTCAATAATAAATCATAAAAATGTTCCATTGTGTCCAAGTTTTGCTATACATTTTGTACAAGATGAGTGATGAAAAGAGATTCGTCCAGCCAATTGGGTATAGCACTACCCCCCCATATGCCATGTCTTGAAATATGCAGACGGATTAAAGTAAGTTTACATTGTATTACTTCTAACAGCCAACCTTTAGCTCTGCCGACAACTTCAGGACGTTATAGCATTCCCAGAAAGCATGGGTTATTGAGTCATTATTAGTTTACCCATGAGACATGACTCTGCCAGTCGTGCTTTAGCATTTGTGAAATTTGTATTTTGTATATAATACATTATATACATTAGTTTATACTGGATTGAGCATGCATTTTTGCTAAGTGTAATTTCATTAGTTTATGCTCCAACTTTCCCTCCATTTTGTGCCAACATCAGTCCTTTTTAAGTCTTTGTTCCAATAATTTATAGTTTTTTCTAAGAGATTGTTAGTTGAATATTCTCTCTGCAAGGTTTTGTATATTTTCCCTATTGTCACGCCCTGACCTTAGATATCTTTTGTTTTCTTTCATATTTGGTTAGGTCAGGGTGTCACGCCTTGGTCATTGTATCTTGTGTTTTTGTTATATGTTTGGGTAGGCCAGGGTGTGACATGGGTTTATATGTTGTATTTCGTATTGGGGTTTGTATTAATTAGGAGTGTGTATTAGTAGGGGTGTGTCTAGTTAGGCTTGGCTGCCTGAGGCGATTCCTAATTGGAGTCAGCTGATTCTCGTTGTCTCGGATTGGGAACCGTATTTAGGCAGCCTGAGTGCGCGTTGTATTTCGTGGGTGATTGTACCTGTCTCTGTGTTAGTCACCAGATAGGCTGTATTTCATTTCACTCGTTTGTTGTTTTCATTTTTTCAGTTATTTCATGTACTGCATTAGCTTCATTAAAAGTCATGAGTAACCTACACGCTGCATTTCGGTCTGACTTTCTACAAACAACAGACGAAGATCATTACAGAATCACCCACCACGATTCACAGACCGAGCAGCGTGTGAACTGGCAGGAGCTAAAGGAGGACGATATGGACGGCAGAAGCAGGGATTATACGACGTGGGAAGAAATTGACAGGTGGGCAGCCGACCCAGTGCGTGTGCAGGAGCGCGCCTGGGATTCCCTACAGCAATGTGAAGAGGGCTACAGGCGAATCGAATCAACGAAAAAGACACGCCGGAAAAAAACGGAGAGGCGCTGGTTTAAACAGGCAGCGACAGCTGGAGCAGCAAAGGGAGGATGAATTATTTGGAGAATGGACATGGGAAGACGTATTGGATGGTAAAGGTTGTTACACTTGGGAGGAGATATTGGCCGGAAGAGATCGCCTCCCATGGGAACAGGTGGAGGCACTAAGGAGAGCAGAGACAGCGGGAGATAGGAGCCGACGATACGAGGGAACACGGTTGGCAAGGAAACCGGAAAAACAGCCCAAAAAAAATATTGGGGGGGAGCTAGAAGGGAGAATAGTTATGCCAGGTAGGAGACCTGCGCATACTCCCTGTGCTCACCGTTGGGCTAGAGAGACCGGGCAGACACCGTGTTATGCTATGGAGCGCACAGTGTTTTCAGTGCGGGAGCATAGCCCGGTGAGTCACATACCAGCTCTTCCTATTGGCCGGGCTAGAGTGGGCATCGAGCCAGGGAAGCTTGGGCAGGCTCGGTGCTCAAGAGCTCCAGTGCGCCTGCACGGTCCGGTCTATCCAGAGCCACCTATACACACCAGTCCTCCGGTAGCAGCTCCCCGCACCAGGCTTCCTGTGCGTGTCCTCACGCCAGTACCACCAGTTCCAGCACCACGCACCAGGCCTCCAGTGCGCCTCGCCTGTTTAGCGCAGCCAGAGCTTTTCTCCTCTCCTGCGCTGCCGGAGTCTCCTGTCTGTCCAGCGCCACCAGTGCTCCCAGTCGGCCCAGCGCGTCCAGTGCGCATCGCCTGTTCAGCACAGCCAGTGCTTTCTACAAACAACAGACGAAGATCATTACACAGGGTGTGACAAGGGTGGTTTGTTTAGTTTTTGTATTGTCTAGGGTTTTTTGTATGTCTAGGTGTTTTATCTTGTCTAGGTGTTTATAATTGCCTGGATTGGTCCTCAATCAGAGGCAGCTGTTTACCGTTTGGGTGGGAACCATATTTAGGTAGCCATATTCCTTGGTTATTTTGTGGGTTGTTAGTCTATGTTTAGTTGCCTGTTCTGCACTTCTCATCATCATGTTTTGTTGTTTTGTATAGTTTGTTCAATGTTCTTTCATTAAAGAAGATGTACGCTTACAACGCTGCGCCTTGGTCTCCTCTATACGACGATCGTGACAGAATAACCCACCAAATAATGACCAAGCAGCATGTGAATGAGTGGAGGACATCCCGGACCTGGGAGGAGGTAATGGCAGGGGACAAGACCCTTCTATGGAAGCAGGTGGAGATAGCACAGGAGGAAAGGCGACAATACGAGGATTCAAGGCAACCACAGAAACCCCAAGATATTGTTTTGGGGGGGAGCAGTCGGCATGGAACAGTCGGCATGGAGCAGTCGGCAGAACCGAGGAGTAAACCAGAGCCAGTCTGGGAGAAGGTGGATTCGGAGGAGAGAGAAATGGGTGAGTTGTTGAGTTGATGGAGGACACACGGATTTGGAATAAAATAACGTGTTGTCAGTTTGGTGACACCCGAGTCAGCTCTCCGAACTCGTCCTGAAACGTGTGTTAAAGTTCCGGAACAATTTATGCTGGCTATACACACCAGGTCTCCAGTGTACCTTCAAGACCCAGTGCGTCCTGTACCAACTCCTCACACTCTCCCTCAAGTGCGCTTTCCCAGTCAGGTGTGTCCTGTTCCTGCTCCTCGCACTCTCCCTCCAGTGCACCTCCACAGTCCATTACATCCTGTTCCTGCTCCCCGCACTCGCCCTGAGGTGCGTGTCACCAGCCCAGTGCCGGCACCACGCACCAGGCCTACAGTGCGCCTCGGCAGTCCAGAGCCTCCAGCGACGGGCCACAGTCCAAAATATCCGGCGACGGTCCACGCAGCGAGGGTCCCCAGCCCCGGGACCTACGGCGAGGATCCGCAGTCCAGAGCCTCCAGCCACGGGCCACAGTCCGGAGCCTCCAGCGACGAGCCACAGTCCGGAGCCTCCAGCGATGGACCACAGTCCAAAATATCCGGCGATGGTCCACGCAGTGAGGGTCCCCAGCCCCGGGACCTACGGCGAGGATCCGCTGTCCGGAGCCTCCAGCGACGGGCCACAGTCCGGAGCCTCCAGCGACGGGCCACAGTCCAAAATATCCGGCGATGGTCAACGCAGCGAGGGTCACCCGCCCCGGGACCTACGGCGAAGATCCACAGTCCAGAGCCTCCGGCGATGATCACGGGTCAGTGCTACAAGAGCGGACTCAGTGTAAAGAAGGGGGAGCGGCATCCAGAAGCTGAGTCGCCACCGAAGGTAGATGCCCACACAAACCCTCCCCTATAAGTTCAGGTTTGCGGTCGGGAGTCCGCAACTATGGGGGGGGGGTACTGTCACACCCTGACCTTAGTTATCAATGTTTTATGTATTATTTTGGTCAGGTCAGCGTGTGACCAGGGTGGGTATGTGTGTTTTCGTCCTGTCTAGGGTTTTTGTATATCTATGGGTTTTTTAATTACTTTTTACTTTTTACATTCTGTCATGGACCTCATTGTAATTTGTGGTTTCTATGTCTATAGTTTTCCATGTGGACCAATTTATCAGTGAATTCTGAAATCTATCCAAGGATTGTTGCATAAGGTTGTTTTTAGTGAATGATATTGGTTCTTGTAGAAGAAATGTCATTTTCTTCCAGGTTGTTATAGTGTTCTTAACTATGAAGTTGTTAGCTTTATCTTTTGAAAATAGATTCTGGGGATGAGAATGTGCATCTTCAATATGTACAGATTGTTCCTCTTTAGGCACTAGCCACACAAGGGGTGTTGTGGATGCATATATGTTGCAAGTAAAAGCCTTGGTTAGTGAGTTGATACAATCCCAAGTTTGGAAGGTTAAAAAATTAAGAAAATTCCTACTTGATCCGAAAATGTGGTTGGAGGCTTTGTAATGGAGGGTGTGACGGAAATGCGGAACCTCCGGAAGAATGCAGAGGCCAAATCAAGCTCTCTACCGTATCACTAGCTGTGCGCCTCTCAAATATAGCTCCGCATTGGCATGTTTGTTTGCAGTAGGTGGGGGCGGTACATCCTGTATAAAGACAGTCTTCCTTGACAACTTCCTTCACAATAGCTCTGCTCTGCTCCACTAAGCGTATGAGGTATGAAAGCCCTGAAGTCTGCTGAGGCTGCATCGCAGTAAATGCTGTAAAGCCACTTCAGACATTGAATTGACCATGCAGAGCCTTTTAAGAAGACGTAGATCTTTACTTTTATTCTATTAATTTTATTTCCCCATATAAGGTCTGTTATACTTATTTAGAAGAATGCTTTAGGTGGTGTAATTGGTATTACTGAAAATAAATACAAAAACTTTGGCAGCAATGCAATTCTAAAGATGTTTATTCCATTTAGTTAGATCTGTTTTCATATTGCTGAGTAATGGAATAAAGTTATCTTTATATGTTTGTTACTTATTAAGCATCCTAAATATTTAATATGTTTTGTGAACTTCTAAACAGCCAAATACAAATCCCCATATCAACACGTCCTGTCATCCGTCAATCAAACGGCACAACAAAAGTGATGTCATCATAAAACCAACCTTAAGGGTCAAGTTTAGGCATGAATTCCGAGTGGTTAAGGTTAGGGTTAAGGATTGGGTCAAGTTTAGGCATGAATTCCGAGTGGTTAAGGTTAGGGTTAAGGGTTGGGTTAAATTTAGGCATGAATTCCGAGTGGTTAAGGTTAGGGTTAAGGATTGGGTTAAATTTAGGCATGAATTCCGAGTGGTTAAGGTTAGGGTTAAGGATTGGGTTAAATTTAGGCATGAATTCCGAGTGGTTAAGGTTAGGGTTAAGGATTGGGTTAAATTTAGGCATTAATTCCAGTGGTTAGGGTTAAGGTTTGGGTTAAAACAGACAAACTAAAGTGCCTAGCACAATGTTCGGAGCCATAGCTCACTTGTTAGCCCATTCTCACCCCCATCGACAACACCCCTAGTGGACAAGTAACTGTCGAAACATGTGGCTAGTGCCTAATCCACTGGAGCCTGGGCTTGTTTATGTTAGTATATACTGTGAATTGCATCAAGAGAGATGATAATGCGACAAACATCGGTAGAGGTGAGAAATTCTTGTAACCAACTTTCCCAAAATCTCCAGGTTGTACAGAGGTGGGGGGTACGTCATGTATAAACACAATCTTCCTTGACAACTTCCTTCACAATAGCTCTGCTCTGCTCCGCTAAGCGTATGAAGTATGAAAGCCCTGAAGTCTGCTGAGGCTGCATCACAGTAAATGCTGTATCGCAGTTGGAAGATTCCCAGAATCAGGAGGGAATAAGCAGGAAATCTGGAATCTTCCAACCATGATTTTTTGGGAAAACTGGGGAATTTTAGAGAAGCTACTGAACATTGGTTCAGTTGAACCAAAAGGTGTAGAAAGAAACATTTATTTGAAACTAAACTGCAAATCTTTAAGAATTAAATTTGCCTAATGATTGGTGAATTGTGGTTGGTTTGGCCCAGAGAGACCACAAACTTTTGGGTGAAAATCAGCAGACACTGTGGATCTTAAGACCAGACACTATATACACTTCCAACATGTCTTGCTTTCTCAGTGCTATAACACAATTAACATTTAAAGGCAACGTGTCCGTGTTTGCAAAGACTGCATTAACAGTAAACACTGCATATGTTTGCTCATTCAGAAATTATCTTTACATTTCAACTGCACTACAATGCAGATCTTCTGCACTCTCTCCCAAAGGATATCCGCAATAAAGGGACAGTAATTCTAGAATGGTGTTATCTTTGGATAAAGACTAGTGATAGCTTGTACATGATTAAACATCTTCTCACAATAACGTTGTTTCTCTGGTATTATTTCAACTTTTGTCTTTGAATCGTAATAGAGCGCAAACCACTTAGATGAACAGTCGTGTTCAACGTTCATTCTGTTTGAACTTGTTCCTGACTAAGCGTTTGGCTTAAAAGACTCTGTACTACACTACCTAAAAGCTTTCACTCACTCTAGCCCCCTAGAGACACTGTAGGAGGATATTCTAAGACTATAACTTTTGTCACTTCAACAAAACTAAGGAGATGATTGTGGACTTCAGGAAACAGCAGAGGGAACACCCCCCTATCCACATCGATGGAACAGAAGTGGAGAGGGTAGTACGTTTTAAGTTCCTCGACATACACATCACAGACAAACTGAATTGGTCCACCCACACAGACAGCATCGTGAAGAAGGAGCAGCAGCGCCTCTTCAACCTCAGGAGGCTGAAGAAATTCGGCTTGTCACCAAAAGCACTCACAATCTTCTACAGATGCACAATCAAGAGCATCCTGTCGGGCTGTATCACCGCCTGGTACGGCAACTGCTCCGCCCACAACCGTAAGGCTCTCCAGAGGGTAGTGAGGTCTGCACAACGCATCACCGGGGGCAAACTACCTGCCCTCCAGGACACCTACACCACCCGATGTCACAGGAAGGCCATAAAGATCATCAAGGACAACAACCACCCGAGTCACTTCCTGTTCACCCCGCTATCATCCAGAAGGCGAGGTCAGTACAGGTGCATCAAAGCTGGGACCGAGAGACTGAAAAACAGCTTCTATCTCAAGGCCATCAGACTGTTAAACAGCCACCACTAACATTGAGTGGCTGCTGCCAACACACTGACTCAACTCCAGCCACTTTAATAATGGGAAATAATGTACAATTTATCACTATCCACTTTAAACAATGCTACCTAATATAATGTTTACATACCCTACATTATTCATCTCATATGTATACGTATATACTGTACTCTATATCATCTATTGCATCTTTATGTAATACATGTATCACTAACGATGCCACTTTGTTTACATACTTATCTCATATGTATATACTGTACTCAATACCATCAACTTTATTTTTTTACCTTTATTTTACTAGGCAAGTCAGTTAAGAATAAAGGAACAGTCGGTTAACTGCCTGTTCAGGGGCAGAATGACAGATTTGTAGTTTATTTAAGTCCAAACAGAGAATAACATAATCCTCAATCCTTAACAGGAAATGTCCAAACGGGGAAAACAGAAATCCTCTAGTTGTTGAGGGGAATCGCAGGATAAGCGGCAACAGACTGGAGGTCCCTTCGGGTAGGCGCGGGCCGTAGCGGACAGAGACACCTGCTCACACGCAGCATCTGATGATAAGGCAAAACACGACAGGACGGAACAAGAACACAGCAAACAGCAAACAAAAATCCGACAAGGACAGAAGCAGAAACAGAGAGAGAAATAGAGACTTAATCAGAGGGCAAAATAGGGGACAGGTGGGAAAGAGTAAACGAGGTCGTTAGGAGAATGAGGAACAGCTGGGAGCAGGAACGGAACGATAGAGAGAGAGAGGAATAGAGAGAGAGAAAGAAACCTAATAAGACCAGCAGGGGGAAACGAAGAGAAGAGAAAGCACAGGGACAAGACATGACAATACAATACATGACAGTACCCCCCCACTCACCGAGCGCCTCCTGGCGCACTTGAGGAGGAAACCTGGCGGTAACGGAGGAAATCATCGATCAGCGAACGGTCCAGCACGTCCCGAGATGGAACCCAACTCCTCTCCTCAGGACCGTAACGGGAAACGATGAAGAGGGAATCTAGTGCTATTACTATTATAAAAATGAGACACGGGTAGAGAACTGTAAGAGTTTGAGCAATCAGGACCAAACAGGCCAGGAGAGTAACAACTAGGGACAGACTGAGACACAGCAAGGCTAAGACCAGGAACAGGAGAGAGGCGGTGGCTGTGGACAGAATGAGACACAGCAAGTGCAGGAGCAGGACCAGGAGAGATGCAGTGGCTGGGGACAGACTGAGACACAGCAAGGACAGGAGAGATGCGGTGGCTGGGGACAGACTGAGACACAGCAAGGCCAGGAGCAGGACCAGGAGAGATGCGGTGTCTGGGGACAGACTTAGACACAGCAAGGCCAGGAGCAGAAGCAGGCAGAGAGTTACCGGACTTAGTCTGCGCGCAGTCCAAATAAGCGGCCACGAAACGACGCGTATCACGCTCCTGAGTGGGCCACCAAAAACGCTGGCGAAAAGAAGCAAGCGTACCCCGAACGCCGAGGTGGCCGGCTGACTTGGCAGAGTGAGCCCACTGAAGAACGGCCAGACGAGTAGGAACGGGAACGAAAAGAAGGTTCCTAGGACAAGCGCGCGGAGAAGGAGTGTGAGTGAGTGCTTGCTTAACCTGCCTCTCAATTCCCCAGACATTCAACCCGACAACACGCCCCTCAGGGAATCTCCTCTCGGGGTCGGTGGAGGCTACTGAAGAACTGAAGAGATGGGATAAAGCATCAGGCTTGGTGTTCCTTGAGCCCGGACGATAAGAAATAACGAACTCGAAATGAGCGAAATACAGCGCCCAACGAGCCTGACGCGCATTAAGTCGTTTGGCAGAACGGATGTACTCAAGGTTCTTATGGTCAGTCCAAACGACAAAAGGAACGGTCGCCCCCTCCAACCACTGTCGCTATTCGCCTAGGGCTAAGCGGATGGCGAGCAGTTCGCGGTTAGCCACATCATAGTTACGTTCCGAAGGCGACAGGCGATGAGAAAAATACGCGCAAGTGTGGACCTTATCATCAGAATGGGAGCGCTGGGACAGAATGGCTCCCACGCCCACCTCTGACGCGTCTACCTCGACAATGAACTGTTTAGTGACGTCAGGTGTAACTAGGATAGGAGCGGATGTAAAACGCTTCTTGAGGAGATCAAAAGCTCCCTGGGCGGAAACGGACCACTTAAAGCACGTCTTGACAGAAGTAAGGGCTGTGAGAGGAGCTGCCACTCGACCGAAATTACGAATGAAACGCCGATAGAAATTCGCGAAACCGAGAAAGCGCTGCAGTTCGACACGTGACTTAGGGACGGGCCAATCGCTGACAGCATGGACCCTAGCGGGATCCATCTGAATGCCTTCAGCGGAAATAACAGAACCGAGAAAAGTGACGGAGGAGACATGAAAAGCGCACTTCTCAGCCTTCACATAAAGACAATTCTCTAAAAGGCGCTGGAGGACACGTCGAACGTGCTGAACATGAATCTGGAGTGACGGTGAAAAAAATCAGGATCTCGTCAAGGTAAACAAAAACAAAGATGTTCAGCATGTCACTCAGTACATCATTCACTAATGCCTGAAAGACAGCTGGAGCATTAGCGAGACCGAACGGCAGAACCCGGTATTCAAAATGCCCTAACGGATTGTTAAACGCCGTTTTCCACTCGTCCCCCTCCCTGATGCGCACGAGATGGTAAGCGTTACGAAGGTCCAACTTAGTAAAGAACCTGGCTCCCTGCAGAATCTCGAAAACTGAAGACATAAGGGGAAGCGGATAACGATTCTTAACCGTTATGTCATTCAGCCCTCGATAATCCACGCAGGGGCGCAGGGTCCCGTCCTCTTCCTTAACCTCGTAGTCCGCCCCATCCCGGATCCGGGATCGTGACTACAACCTCAAGCTCATTACCATAACGCAAAATTAGCGATTTCTGAAAATTGCAAATTAAATGAAATAAATATGCCTATCCTCAAGCTTATCCTTTTCTTAACAATCCTGTCGTCTCAGATTTTCAAAATATGCTTTAGAACCAGAGAAAATCAATAATTTGTGTAAGAGTGGTGATAGCTAGCTTAGCATTTAGCGTTAGCATTTAGCACGCAACATTCACAAAAACCAGCAAAGGGATCAAATAAAATAATTTACCTTTGAAGAACTTCAGATGTTTCAATGAGGAGACTCTCAGTTACATAGCAGATGTCCAGTTTTTCCTGAAAGATGCTTGTGTAGGACACAACGTTCCGTTTTGTTACTATGCATTTGGCTACCGAAACTAACCGAAAATTCAGTCACCTAAACGTCAAACTTTTTCCGAATTAACTCCATAATATCGACTGAAACATGGAAAACGTTGTTTGAATCAATCCTCAAGGTGTTTTGTCATATATCTCTTCATTGAAATCCCTTCCCTGGAAGCGTGCATTCTTCTCTGATTCGGATGGAAAAATACTGGTACCTGACTTTTGCGCACCAATTTCCACGCAGACACCGTGCGGGACACTTGGTAATTGTAGGCTCTTATGGTCAATCTTCCAATGATATGCCTACAAATACGTCACAATGCTGCAGACACCTTGGGGAAACGATAGGAAGTGTCCGTTCATTCCTGTCGCATTCACAGCCATATAAGGAGATCATGGAAAACGTGCCTCCAGAAATCCTGTTGATTTCCTGGTCACTCAAACATCTTGGTTTTGCCTGTAGATTCTGTTCTATGGCACTCACAGTGAAAATCTTTACAGTTCTGGAAACGTCAGAGTGTCTTCTTTCCAAAACTATCAATTCCAAGCATAGTCGAGCATCTTTTCGTGACAAAATATTGCGCTTAAAACGGGCATGTCTTTTTATCCAAAAATGAAATACTGCCCCTAGAGTCTTAACAGGTTAACAAAAAAGAACCCCGCTTCGGCGGGAGAGGAGGAAGAGACCACGGTACCGGTGTCGAGAGCTACAGACAAATAATCTTCGAGAGCCTTACGTTCGGTAGCCGACAGAGAGTCTAGTCTACCCCGTGGGGGAGTAGTACCCGGAAGGAGATCAATACAACAATCATACGACCGGTGAGGAGGAAGGGAGGTGGCCCTGGACCGACTGAAGACCGGGCGCAGATCATGATATTCCTCCGGCACCCCTGTCAAATCACCAGGCTCCTCCTGTGAAGAGGGGGCAGAAGAAACAGGAGGAATAGCAGACACTAAACACTTAACATGACAAGAGACGTTCCAGGAGAGGATAGAATTACTAGACCAATTAACAGAAGGATTATGACACACTAGCCAGGGATGACCCAAAACAACAGGTGTAAAAGGTGAACAAAAAATCAAAAAAGAAATGGTTTCACTATGATTACCAGAGACAGTGAGGGTTAAAGGTAGCATTTCACGCTGAATCCTGGGGAGAGGACTACCATCCAAGGCGAACATAGCCGTGGGCTCCCCTAACTGCCTGAGAGGAATGTCATGTTCCCGAGCCCAGGCTTCGTCCATAAAACAGCCCTCCGCCCCAGAGTCTATTATTGCACTGCAGGAAGCTGCCGAACCGGTCCAGCGTAGATGGACCGACAAGGTAGTACAGGAACTTGACGGAGAGACCAGAGTAGTAGCGCTCGCCAGTAGCCCTCCTCTTACTGATGAGCTCTGGCCTTTTACTGGACATGAAATGACAAAATGACCAGCGGAACCGCAATAGAGACAGAGGCGGTTGGTGATTCTCCATTCCCTCTCCTTAGTCGAGATGCGAATACCCCCCAGCTGCATGGGCTCAACACCTGAGCCAGTGGGGGGAGATGATAGAGATGCGGAGAGAGGGGACACTGTTAACGCGAGCTCTCTTCCATGAGCTCGGTGACGAAGATCTACCCGTCGTTCTATGCGAATGGCGAGTTCAATCAAAGAATCCACGCTGGAAGGAACCTCCCGGGAGAGAATCTCATCCTTAACCTCAGTGTGGAGACCCTCCAGAAAACGAGCGAGCAACACCGGGTCATTCCAGTCACTGGAGGCAGCAAGAGTGCGAAACTCTATAGAGTAATCCGTTATGGATCGATTACCTTGACATAGGGAAGACAGGGCCCAGGAAGCTTCTTTCCCAAAAACAGAACGATCAAAAACCCATATCATCTCCTCCTTAAAGTTCTGATACTGGTTAGTACACTCAGCCCTTGCCTCCCAGATAGCCGTGCCCCACTCACGAGCCCGTCCAGTAAGGAGAGATATGACGTAGGCGATACGAGCAGTACCCCTGGAGTACGTGTTGGGCTGGAGAGAGAACACAATATCACACTGGGTAAGGAACGAGCGACATTCAGTGGGCTCCCCAGAGTAACACGGTGGGTTATTAATTCTGGGCTCCGGAGACCCGGAAGCCCAGGAGGTAACCGGTGGATCGAGGCGGAGATTGTGAATATCCTCCGAGAGGCCGGAGACTTGGGCGGCCAGGGTCTCAACGGCATGTCGAGCAGCAGACAATTCCTGTTCGTGTCTGCCTAGCATCGCTCCCTGGAACTCGACGGCTGAGTGGAGAGAATCCGAAATCGCTGGGTCCATTCTTGGTCGGATTCTTCTGTTATGCAGGTGAGTGAGGACCCAAAGGCGACTTAACAGAAACTGAGTTTATTCAAGTCCAAACAGAGAATAACATAATCCTCAATCCTTAACAGGAAATGTCCAAACGGGAAAACAGAAATCCTCTAGTTGTTGAGGGGAATCGCAGGATAAGCGGCAACAGACTGCAGGTCCCTTCGGGTAGGCGCGGGCCGTAGCGGACAGAGACACCTGCTCACATGCAGCATCTGATGATAAGGCAAAACACGACAGGACGGAACAAGAACACAGCAAACAGCAAACAAAAATCCGACAAGGACAGAAGCAGAAACAGAGAGAGAAATAGAGACTTAATCAGAGGGCAAAATAGGGGACAGGTGGGAAAGAGTAAATGAGGTCGTTAGGAGAATGAGGAACAGCTGGGAGCAGGAACGGAACGATAGAGAGAGAGAGGAATAGAGAGAGAGAAAGAAACCTAATAAGACCAGCAGGGGGAAACGAAGAGAAGAGAAAGCACAGGGACAAGACATGACAATACAATACATGACAGTAGTAGTTTTGGAATTGTTAGCTAGATTACTTGTTGGTTATTACTGCATTGTCAGAACTAGAAGCACAAGCATTTTGCTACACTCGCATTAACATCTGCTAACCAAATGTATGTGACAAATAAAATTGGATTTGATTTGATTTGAGTTCCATTCCCCCGAGATTAGTGAGACCTTGAGAAGTACTCTCTATGCCCTCATGGATTCCTCAGAGGCCTAGCCAGGTCGGTCCAAACACAGATGAACTGTTCTCGGTATCTTTCTTCTGCCCCCACATACATGTTCAAATCCCAAGCTACGCCTTGCTCAGACAGTCTGTGTTTTTCCACTATACAGAAACATTGTTTAACCAAAATCTGACTAAAACTACACACATCATCAGATTATAATGTTATGATTCTAATCAATTTCATACAATTATAAGGTTTCAAAGTGGAATTATTTAATCATTATCTTTCAACATTGAAATTATTTTATCATGATTAAAGAGCTCAGCCATGTGCTTCTTGTCATTAACAATCACACCATCAACATTAAGGGACATGAGCAGCTGTGAGGAGGAAGGTTTATTCTCCAGGTCTTTAACAGTTTTCCAGAACTTATTGGGGTTAGACCTACAGAGAGAGAGCTGCTCCTTAAAGTAACAAACTTTTGCCTTCCGGGTAGCCAAAGTGCATTTATTTTTCATTTGCCTGAACAAGAGCCAGTCAGCCTGCGTGTGCTGTTGCTGAACCTGTTTTTAATTCTCATTTTCTTTATGGAGGAGTGTTTGTTAAAACTCCTTGTGGCTGCGATTTGACAACAGCCAGTCAAAGTGTAGGGCGCCATTTTCAAAACATCAAAAATCTCATAATTAACATTCCTCAAACATACATGTATCTCATACCATTTTAAAGCTATTCTCGTTGTTAATCCCACCACATTGTCCAATTTCAAATATGCTTTACAGCAAAAGCACCACAAACGATTATGTTAGGTCACCACATAACCACAGAAAAACACAGCCATTTTTTCCAGCCAAAGAGAGGAGTTTCAAAAAGCAGAAAAAGAGATAAAATGAATCACTAACCTTTGATGATCTTCATCAGATGACACTCATAGGACTTCATGTTACACAATACATGTATTTTTTGTTTGTCAAAGTTCATATTTATCCAAATATGAGTTTACATTGGTGCGTTACATTCACTAGTTCCAAAAATATCCAGTGATTTTGCATAGCCACATCATTCAACAGAAATATCATAAATGTAGATGATAATACAAGTTATACACATGGAATTATAGATAAACATCTCCTTAATGCAACTGCTGTGTCTGATTTTTTTTTTTAATTACGGAATAAACCAGTCATGCAATAATCTAAGATGTCGCTCAGAAAAATGTGTCACAATAGCCGCCATGTTGACGTCAACATAAACAAGAAATTACATGATAAATATTCCCTTACCTATGATGATCTACATCAGAAAGCACTCCAGGAATCCCAGTAAATCACAATAAATGCTTGTTTTGTTAGAAAATGATCGTTATTTATGTCCAAATACCTTCTTTTGTTAGCGCATTTGGTATACATATCCAAACGCTCATTCTGGCCAGCGTTATATCGGACAAAAACTTCAAAAAGTTATATTACCCGTCGAAGAAACATTTCAAACTAAGTACAGAATCAATCGTTAGGATGTTTTTAACATATAGCTTCAATAAAGTTCCAACCGGAGTACTCCTTCTTGTCTTCGTGACACCTGACTGATTCTGCTATCATTCACTCCCACAATACCATAGAAGTCTCATTATAATTTCTATTGATGGTTGATCTCTAGTGGAACCCCTAGGCAGTGCAACATCATTAATATCTCAAGGGGATTTCATTGGGACTCTGGGAATACATACAAAGCTCAGATTTCTCACTTCCTGTTTGGATTTCAACTCAGGATTTTGCCAGCCATATGAGTTCTGTTATAATCACAGACATCATTCAAACAGTTTTAGAAGCTTTAGAGTTTTCAATCCAATACTAATAATAATATGCATATATTAGCAACTGAGACTGAGGAGCAATATTTTTTACAAAGGTCCAAGCGTCTTCGACAGAGCTGTTTCTATACCATTTTACAGAGGCCAGATCATGAAGGAAGGCTTGCTCATTAAAGTTTTTAGCAAGTGTCTATGACAGGTCGTTTGACTGAGCAGCCATTACGAACAAGGCTGTAAAATGGTCATTACTGTAAACACCAGACTGATACCTATCAGGATAATTTTTTTAGGATAATATGAAGAAGAGTTGCATTTTCTGGGTGTTCGGAGTCATACCTTGTGCAATTGGTAGTAATCTGAGAAAGATTTAGGGAGTCCCGTTGCTTTAGGACTAGGTCAGGTGGTTTAAGCATGTCCCAGTTTAGGTCACCTAGAGGGACAAATTCAGACTTAGTGTAATGGACCAGGAGAGACCTTAGGGCGGGTAGGGTACAAGCCGGTGCTGATGGAGGAAGATAGAACCCAGCAACAGTCAACAAAGAGCTATTTGAAAGTGTAATACTTAAAACCAGCAAATCAAATTGTTTGGGGACATACTTGGTGGAGACAACCCGGGCACTAAGGGTGAACCTTGGTAAAGATTGCCACTCCCCCACCTTTGGAAGATATGTCTTGCCGAAAAAAGGTTATAACCAGAAAGGTTAACATCAGTATTCAAAACACTCTTTCTTAACCATATCTCAGTAATGATCAACACATCTGGATTGGAACTGTGAACCCACACTCATTTTAGATAATAAGCTTCTAGTTTTAACATGCAGAAAACCCAGACTTTGTACGAGAGCAGAAACCAGTGAAGCAGATATCAGAGCACATGTCAGAATTGGCGCTGGCAACAGTAGATGGGCCAGGGTGTACATGCATATTTCCAGATATCATCAACAGTAATACAATCAAGGCACGGCATAGGACAGGGAGAGCTCTGCAGTGCTGATTTATGACATCTGAATGTGCATCAGATGGCAGCAAGATCATACTGTAGAGCAATTTCTGTCATGTTTTGTCTTATATTGTCTTGTCATTTTGCTTTTCCTTCTGTTCGTTTTCCCCCTGCTGGTCTTTTTAGGTCCGTTCCCCTTTTTCTCTCTCCCTTCCTCTCTCTCTTCTCTCTATCGTTCCGTTCCTGCTCCCAGCTGTTCCTATTCCCCTAATCAATCATTTAGTCTTCCCACACCTGTTCCCTATCTTTTCCCCTGATTAGAGTCCCTATTTCTCCCCTTGTTTTCCGTTTCTGTCCTGTCGGATCCTTGTATATTGTTCACCGTGCTGTGTCTTTGTATCGCCCTGTCGTGTCGTGTTTCCCTCAGATGCTGCGTGGTGAGCAGGTGTCTGAGTCTGCTACGGTCAAGTGCCTTCCCGAGGCAACCTGCAGTTTATTATCGAGTCTCCAGTCAGTTCTCGTGATTACGAGTGGAATTGTTTTTTATGCTTTATTTACCGCTCCGATTTGTCTAGGAGTATTGCTATTTCCTTAAACTGGATTAAAGACTCTGTTTTCGCCAAGTCGCTTTTGGGTCCTCATTCACCCGCATAACAGAAGGATCCGACCAAAGAATGGACCCAGCGACTACAGACGCTCGTAACACTGCCGTCGAGATCCAAGGAGCCATGCTCGGCAGACACGAGCAGGAATTGTCTGCTGCTCGTCATGCCATGGAGAACCTGGCCGCTCAGGTTTCCGACCTCTCTGGACAGTTCCAGAGTCTTCGTCTCGTGCCACCTGTTACTTCCTGGTCTGCCGAGCCTCCGGAACCTAGGGTTAATAACCCACCTTGCTACTCCGGGCAGCCCAAGGAGTGCCGCTCCTTTCTCACCCAGTGTGATATTGTGTTCTCTCTCCAACCCAACACATACTCTAGAGAGAGCTCGGATTGCTTATGTCATTTCACTCCTTACTGGCCGGGCTCGAGAGTGGGGCACAGCTATCTGGGAGGCAAGGGCTGATTGTTCAAACAATTACCAGAACTAAAGAGGAGATGATTCGGGTTTTTGACCGTTCAGTTTTGGTAGGGAGGCTTCTAGGGCCCTGGCTTCCCTATGCCAAGGTGATCGATCCATAACGGATTACTCTATAGAGTTTCGCACTCTTGCTGCCTCTAGTGACTGGAACGAGCCGGCGCTGCTCGCTGTTTTCTGGAGGGACTCCACGCAGTGGTCAAAGATGAGATTCTCTCCCGGGAGGTTCCTTCCAGTGTGGACTCTTTGATTGCTCTCGCCATCCGCATAGAACGACGGGTAGATCTTCGTCACCAAGCTCGTGGAAGAGAGCTCTCGTCAACGGTGTTTCCCTGCTCCGCATCGCAACCATCTCCTCCTCTGGCTCAGAGACTGAGCCCATGCAGCTGGGAGGTATTCGCATCTCGACTAAGGAGAGGGAACGGAGGATCACCAACCGCCTGTGCCTCTATTGCGGATTTGATGGACATTTTGTCAATTCATGTCCAGTAAAGCCAGAGCTCATCAGTAAGCGGAGGGCTACTGGTGAGCGCTACTACTCAGGTCTCTCCATCTAGATCCTGTACTACTATGTCGGTCCATCTACGCTGGACCGGTTCGGGTGCTACATGCAGTGCCTTGATAGACTCTGGGGCTGAGGGTTGTTTCATGGACGAAGCATGGGCTCGGAAACATGACATTCCTTTCAGACAGTTAGACAAGCCTACGCCCATGTTCGCCTTAGATGGTAGTCATCTTCCCAGTATCAGATTTGAGTACCGGGTTCTGCCGTTTGGTCTCGCCAATGCGCCAGCTGTTTTTCAGGCATTAGTTAATGATGTTCTGAGAGACATGCTGAACATCTTTGTTTTTGTCTACCTTGACGATATCCTGATTTTTTCACCGTCACTCGAGATTCATGTTCAGCACGTTCGACGTGTTCTCCAGTGCCTTTTAGAGAATTGTCTCTACGTGAAGGCTGAGAAGTGCTCTTTTCATGTCTCCTCCGTTACTTTTCTCGGTTCCGTTATTTCCGCTGAAGGCATTCAGATGGATTCCGCTAAGGTCCAAGCTGTCAGTGAGTGGCCCGTTCCAAGGTCACGTGTCGAGTTGCAGCGCTTTTTAGGTTTCGCTAATTTCTATCGGCGTTTCATTCGTAATTTCGGTCAAGTTGCTGCCCTCTCACAGCTCTTACTTCTGTCAAGACGTGTTTTAAGTGGTCCGGTTCCGCCCAGGAGCTTTTGATCTTCTAAAAGAACGTTTTACGTCCGCTCCTATCCTCGTTACTCCTGACGTCACTAGACAATTCATTGTCGAGGTTGACGCTTCAGAGGTAGGCGTGAGAGCCATTCTATCCCAGCGCTTCCAGTCTGACGATAAGGTTCATCCTTGCGCTTATTTTTCTCATCGCCTGTCGCCATCTGAACGCAACTATGATGTGGGTAACCGTATCCGCTTAGCCCTAGGCGAATGGCGACAGTGGTTGGAGGGGGCGACCGTTCCTTTTGTCGTTTGGACAGACCATAAGAACCTTGAGTACATCCGTTCTGCCAAACGACTTAATGCTCGGTACGTTGGGCGTTATTTTTCGCTCGTTTCGAGTTTGTGATTTCTTACCGTCCGGGTAGCAAGAACACCAAGCCTGATGCCTTATCCCATCTTTTTAGTTCTTCTGTGGCTTCTACTGATCCCGAGGGGATTCTTCCTTATGGGCGTGTTGTCGGGTTGACAGTCTGGGGAATTGAAAGACAGGTTAAGCAAGCACTCACGCACACTGCGTCGCTGCGCGCTTGTCCTAGTAACCTTCTTTTCGTTCCTGTTTCCACTCGTCTGGCTCTTCTTCAGTGGGCTCACTCTGCCAAGTTAGCTGGTCATCCCGGTGTTCGAGGCACTCTTGCTTCTATTCGCCAGCGCTTTTGGTGGCCGACTCAGGAGCGTGACACGCGCCGTTTCGTGGCTGCTTGTTCGGACTGCGCGCAGACTAAGTCAGGTAACTCTCCTCCTGCCGGTCGTCTCAGACCGCTCCCTATTCCTTCTCGACCATGGTCTCACATCGCCCTAGACTTCATTACCGGTCTGCCTTTGTCTGCGGGGAAGACTGTGATTCTTACGGTTGTCGATAGGTTCTCTAAGGCGGCACATTTCATTCCTCTCGCTAAACTTCCTTCCGCTAAGGAGACGGCACAAATCATCATCGAGAATGTGTTCAGAATTCATGGCCTCCCGTTAGACGCCGTTTCAGACAGAGGTCCGCAATTCACGTCACAGTTTTGGAGGGAGTTCTGTCGTTTGATTGGTGCGTCCGTCAGTCTCTCTTCCGGGTTTCATCCCCAGTCTAACGGTCAAGCAGAGAGGGCCAATCAGACGATTGGTCGCATACTACGCAGCCTTTCTTTCAGAAACCCTGCGTCTTGGGCAGAACAGCTCCCCTGGGCAGAATACGCTCACAACTCGCTTCCTTCGTCTGCTACCGGGTTATCTCCGTTTCAGAGTAGTCTGGGTTACCAGCCTCCTCTGTTCTCATCCCAGCTTGCCGAGTCCAGCGTTCCCTCCGCTCAAGCGTTTGTCCAACGTTGTGAGCGCACCTGGAGGAGGGTGAGGTCTGCACTTTGCCGTTACAGGGCACAGACTGTGAGAGCCGCCAATAAACGTAGGATTAAGAGTCCAAGGTATTGTTGCGGCCAGAGAGTGTGGCTTTCCACTCGCAACCTTCCTCTTACGACAGCTTCTCGTAAGTTGACTCCGCGGTTCATTGGTCCGTTCCGTGTCTCCCAGGTCGTCAATCCTGTCGCTGTGCAACTGCTTCTTCCGCGACATCTTCGTCGCGTCCATCCTGTCTTCCATGTCTCCTGTGTCAAGCCCTTCTTCGCACCCCGTTCGTCTTCCCTCCCCCTCCCGTCCTTGTCGAGAGCGCACCTATTTACAAGGTACGTAGGATCATGGACATGCGTTCTCGGGGACGGGGTCACCAATACTTAGTGGATTGGGAGGGTTACGGTCCTGAGGAGAGGAGTTGGGTTCCGTCTCGGGACGTGCTGGACCGTTCACTGATTGATGATTTCCTCCGTTGCCGCCAGGATTCCTCCTCGAGTGCACCAGGAGGCGCTCGGTGAGTGGGGGTACTGTCATGTTTTGTCTTATATTGTCTTGTCATTTTGCTTTTCCTTCTGTTCGTTTTCCCCTGCTGGTCTTTTTAGGTTCGTTCCCCTTTTTCTCTCTCCCTTCCTCTCTCTCTTCTCTCTATCGTTCCGTTCCTGCTCCCAGCTGTTCCTATTCCCCTAATCAATCATTTAGTCTTCCCACACCTGTTCCCTATCTTTTCCCCTGATTAGAGTCCCTATTTCTCCCCTTGTTTTCCGTTTCTGTCCTGTCGGATCCTTGTATATTGTTCACCGTGCTGTGTCTTTGTATCGCCCTGTCGTGTCGTGTTTCCCTCAGATGCTGCGTGGTGAGCAGGTGTCTGAGTCTGCTACGGTCAAGTGCCTTCCCGAGGCAACCTGCAGTTTATTATCGAGTCTCCAGTCAGTTCTCGTGATTACGAGTGGAATTGTTTTTTATGCTTTATTTACCGCTCCGATTTGTCTAGGAGTATTGCTATTTCCTTAAACTGGATTAAAGACTCTGTTTTCGCCAAGTCGCTTTTGGGTCCTCATTCACCCGCATAACAATTTCATCAGTTACCATGAATACAATGCCGGGGAGAGGTGGTTAGAATGGGATGGCCAAAAGGTAACCAATAGAGAGTCAGAGTCCCGAGTGTGAGAACAAACATAGTCTGACAACCGGGGCAGACGGTGAACAGGTCCCCTGGTAGAATCCAAGCAGCAGTGCAGCAGGCAACAGGAGTAGGTGTCACAACCACTTGGGAGAAGCTCAAAGGCTTCGACCCCTCTCTCGCTTCACACGTCAGTGCTAAAGCAAGTACCCTTGGGATTTACTATTTAGTTCCCATATGCTCTACAGTACATGGGAGAGGCTATACGGAAACACCTGGTTCCCAAAATGTATGACATGTTACGCAGCGAGAGTTGAATAGGGATGAATGGATTCGGTTCAGTCAGTTCAGTCAGTCATCCTACTGAGCCCTCCCTAGCTAGCTAGTTTATGCTTGTGGCTAAAATGTAAACTATATATATATATATTTTTTTACAAACATGTTGTAATGCTGTATTTGTAAACATTTTTTGTGAAAATCACTACAATAAATGTGCTTGAGATGTCACCCTGACCTGATATTGGCTACACTATCTAGCTACTTCCCTCTCGTTACTGCAGGACAGCAGTCAATAAGCTGGTGCCGGCATGTCGTTACGTTAGATAATTGGCATGTCATGGTGACATCCAGATGGTGACCATTACTACAAGTTATTTCAACCTTACCTATCAAAATAAACATCACTTTCTTTTACAAGTTTTACCCAGCTCCATGCTGCTTTTGATGCCAGCTAGCCAGCTGTAAACTAGTTGGCTGAGAAGGGCTCATCAAGACGACTGACTGACCTCACTGAACTAAATCCATTCGTCTCCACTCGACTCTCAGCTGCCCGACATACTTCATTAATTTGGGCACCAGGCATGTCCATATAGCATCTCCCATATACTGTAGCTGCCAACAGGCACAGTGGTCTTACAGCTCCAAGGGTAAGAGCAAACAAAGACTTCTGGAGTGAGCATGACTGCTGATGACATTTCCACACACAACTCAAAGGCAATTCACACAGAGACAATGAGAGAACTCTTTCTCCACATAAGATATGAGCAAAGACATTTTTCCTATTGAATCTTCACTGCGGTTTGATAGGCTCTTATATGATTGTATTATATGATTATCAATGCTTGCTTGTTCTTTTGAAAGTCTCAAAGACTGTTTTCTCAGCAGCAGCGAAAGGTTAAGCCACTTTGAAGTACAATGTAATTCATCATGCGACAGTGAAATCAAATCAAATGTATTTATATAGCCCTTCTAACATCAGCTGATATCTCAAAGTGCTGTACAGAAACCCAGCCTAAAACCCCAAACAGCAAGCAATGCAGGTGTAGAAGCACGGTGGTGAGGAAAAACTCCCTAGAAAGGCCAAAACCTAGGAAGAAACCTAGAGAGGAACCAGGCTATGAGGGGTGGCCAGGCATCTTCTAGCTGTGCCGGGTGGAGATTATAACAGAACATGGCCAAGATGTTCAAATGTTCATAAATGACCAGCATGGTCAAATAATAATAATAATCACAGTAGTTGTCGAGGGTGCAACAAAACAGCAGGTCTGGGACAGGTAGCACGTCCGGTGAACAGGTCAGGGTTCCATAGCTGCAGGCAGAACAGTTGAAACTGGAGCAGCAGCATGGCCAGGTGGACTGGTGGACAGCAAGGTGTCATCATGCCAGGTAGTCCTGAGGCCTCCGAGAGAGAGAAAGATAGAAAGAGAGTATTAGAGAGAGCATAGTTAAATTCACACAGGACACCGGATAAGACAGGACAAGTACTCCAGATATAACAGACTGACCCTAGCCTCCAACACATAAATTACTGCAGCACAAATACTGAAGGCTGAGACAGGAGGGGTCAGGAGACACTGTGGCCCCATTTGATGATACCTCCAGACAGGGCCAAACAGGCAGGATATAACCCCACCGACTTTGCCAAAGCACAGCCCCCACACCACTGGAGGGATATATTCAACCACCAATTTACCATCCTGAGACAAGGCTGAGTATAGCCTACAAAGATCTCCGCCACGGCACAACCCAAGGGGGGCACCAACCCAGACAGGAAGATCATGTCAGTGACTCAACCCACTCAAGTGACGCACCCCTCCTGGAGTAATATGATCAAATTTGTTGGTTCTAGTCAGGATTCTAGCAGCCGTATTTAGCATTAACTGAAGTTTATTTAGTGCTTTATCCGGGTGGTCGTAAAGTAGAGCATTGCAGTAGTCTAACCTAGAAGTAACAAAAGCATGGATTAATTTTTCTGCATCATTTTAAGACAGAAAGCCTCTGATTTTTGCAATGTTACGTAGATGAAAAAAAGCTGTCCTTGAAACAGTCTTGATATGTTCGTTAAAAGCGAGATCAAGATTCAGAGTAACGCCGAGGTCCTTCCCAGTTTTATTTGAGACGACGGTACAACCATCAAGATTAATTGTCAGATTCATGAAATCACAAGTGCAATACAAGAAAACACAGTTTAGCCTTTTGTTAATCCACTTGTCGTCTCAGATTTTGAAATTATGCTTTACAGCGAAAGTAATCCAAAGGTTTGTGTAAATTTATCGATAGCATAACATAACATTAAGTACACTAAGCTTTAAGTAGCTAGGTCACAAAAATCAGAAAAGCAATCAAAAAAATAATTTACCTTTGATGATCTTCGGATGTTTTCACTCACGAGACTCCCAGTTACACAACAAATGTTCCTTTTGTTCCAAAAATATTATTTTTATACCCAAAATACCGACGTTTGTTTGTCGCGTTATGTTCAGAAATCCTCAAGAAAGAGTGGTCACGACGACGCAGCCGTATATTCCAAATACTATCCATAATGTCCACAGAAACACGTCAAACGTTGTTTTATAATAAATCCTCATGTTGTTTTTAAAATATATATTTGATAATATATCAACCGAGTGTGTAGGTTTTTCAATAACAGTGGGAGGAACAATGGCGGCTTTACTCAGTTGCGCAAAACTCTCTCTGAGAGCCCCCACCTATCCACTTATGCAATGTGATCTTTCATGCTCATTTTTCAAAATAAAAGCCTGAAACTATCTGGTTGATATACCTTTAAATGGAGGATAGGCATGCACGGGAACAGAGGTTTCAAAATAAGAGGCACTTCCTGATTGGATTTTCCACAGGATTTCACCTGCAATATCAATTCTGTTATACTCACAGACAATATTTGTACAGTTTTGGAAACTTTAGAGTGTTTTCTATCCTAAGCTGACAATTACATGCATATTCTAGTTTCAGGGGCTGAGAAATAAGCAGTTTCAAATGCGTATGTTTTTTAGCCAAAAATGAAAATACTGCCCCTACACGCAAAAGGTTCATAGGTAATTTACTACCTTCACAAGTGCAGTCTCAGTGCTATGATGGGGTCTAAAAACCAGACTGAAGCGTTTCGTACACATTGTTTGTCTTCAGGAAGGCAGTGAGTTGCTGCGGAACAGATTTTTCATTTTTTTTGAGAGATTCAATATATGTCGATAGTTTGTTTCATATTTTCTGGGTCAAGGTTTGGCTTTTTTAAGAGAGGCTTTATTACTGCCACTTTTAGTGAGTTTGGTACACATCCGGTGGATAGAGAGCCGTTTATTATGTTCAACATAGGATGGCCCAGCACAGGAAGCAGCTCTTTCAGTAGTTTAGTTGGAATAGGGTCCAGTATGCAGCTTGAAGGTTTAGAGGCCATGATTATTTTCGTCATTGTGTCAAAGGATATAGTACTAAAACACTTGAGTGTCTCTCTTGATCCTAGGTCCTGGCAGAGTTGTGCAGACTCAGGACAACTGAGCTTTTGAGTAGTATGCAGATTTAAAGAGGAGTCTGTAATTTGCTTTCTAATGATCATGATCTTTTCCTCAAAGAAGTTCATGAATTTCTTACTGCTGAAGTGAAAGCCATCATCTCTTGGGGAATGCTGCTTTTTAGTTAGCTTTGCGACAGTATCAAAATGAAATTTCAGATTGTTCTTATTTTCCTCAATTAAGTTGGAAAAATAGGATGATCGAGCATTACATTACATCATTACATTTAAGTCATTTAGCAGACGCTCTTATCCAGAGCGACTTACAAATTGGTGCATTCACCTTATGACATCCAGTGGGACAGTCACTTAACAATAGTGCATCTAAAACTTAGGGGGGGTGGGGTGAGAGGGATTACTTATCCTATCCTAGGTATTCCTTAAAGAGGTGGGGTTTCAGGTGTCTCCGGAAGGTGGTGATTGACTCCGCTGTCCTGGCGTCGTGAGGGAGTTTGTTCCACCATTGGGGGCCAGGGCAGCGAACAGTTTTGACTGGGCTGAGCTTACTTCCTCAGTGGTAGGGAGGCGAGCAGGCCAGAGGTGGATGAACGCAGTGCCCTTGTTTGATCAGGGCCTGATCAGAGCCTGGAGGTACTGAGCAGCAGTGAGGGCTCTTCGATATTGCACGGTACTGTCTTTCCAAGCTAGTCGGAAGACTTCCAATTTGGTGTCCTTGGTTAGAGTCTGAGCAGATTATTTGTTGTGATTGCAAAAGTAATAAAATGGTGGTCCGATAGTCCAGGATTACGAGGAAACACATTAAGATCCACAACATTTATTCCATTGGACAAAACTAGGTCCAGAGTATGACTGTGACAGTGAGTAGGTCCAGAGACATGTTGGACAAAACCCACTGAGTCGATGATGGCTCCAAATGCCTTTTGGAGTAGGTCTGTGGAATTCTCCATGTGAATATTAAAATCACAAAAAAAATTGAATATTATCTGCTATGACTACAAGGTCCGATAGGAATTCAGTGAACTCAGTGAGGACTGCTGTAATTGGCCCAGGAGGCCTGTAAACAGTAGCTATAAAAAGTGATTGAGTAGGCTGCATAGATTTCGTGACTAGAAGCTCAAAAGACGAAAACCTTCAGTTTTTTTTTGTAAATTGAAATTTGCTATCGTAAATGTTAGCAACAACTTCTGCCTTTACGGGATGCACGGGGGATATGGTCACTAGTGTAGCCAGGAGGTGAGGCCTCATTTAACACAGTCAATTCATCAAGCTTAAGCCATGTTTCAATCAGGCCAATCCATCAAGATTATGATCAGTGATTAGTTCATTGACTATAACTGCCTTTGAAGTGAGTGATCTAACATTAAGTAGCCCTATTTTGAGATGTGAGGTATCACGATCTCTTTCAATAACGTCAGGAATGGAGGAGGTCTTTATTCTAGTGTGATTGCTAAGGCGAACATCGCCATGTTTAGTTTTGCCCAACCTAGGTCGAGGCACAGACACAGTCTCAATGGGGATAGCTGAGCTGACTACACTGACTGTGCTAGTGGCAGACTCCACTAAACTGGCAGGCTGGCTAACAGCCTGCTGCCTGGCCTGCACCCTATTTCATTGTGGAACTAGAGGAGTTAGAGCCCTGTCTATGTTGATAGATAAGATGAGAGCACCCCTCCAGCTAGGATGGAGTCCGTCACTCCTCAACAGGCCAGGCTTGGTCCTGTTTGTGGGTGAGTCCCAGAAAGAGGGCCAATTATCTACAAATTCTATCTTTTGGGAGGGTCAGAAAACAGTTTTCAACCAGCAATTGAATTGTGTGAGACTGCTGTAGAGCTCATCACTCCCCGGGAGGGGGCCAGAGACAATTACTGGATGCCGACACATCTTTCTTGCTGGTTTACAGGCTGAAGTTATGTTGCGCTTGGTGTCCTCTGACTGTTTCATCCTAACATTGTTGGTGCCGACGTGGATAACAATATCTCTATACTCTCTACACTCGCCAGTTTTAGCTTTAGCCAGCACCATCTTCAGATTAGTCTTAACGGCGGTAGCCCTGCCCCCTGGTAAACAGTGTATGATCGCTGGATGATTCGTTTTAAGTCTAATACTGCAGGTAATGTAGTCGCCAATGACTAGGGTTTTCAATTTGTCAGAGCTAATGGTGGGAAGCTTCGGCATCTCAGACCTCGTAACGGGAGGAGTAGAGACCAGAGAAGGCTCGGCCTCAGACTCTGACTCACTGCTTAATGGGGAGAACCGGTTGAAGGTTTCTGTCGGCTGAATGAGCGACACCTGTTGAGCAATCCTACAGCATTTCCCTCCAGAAGCCATGAGAAAGTTGTCCGGCTGCGGGGACCGTGTGTCACGCCCTGACCTTAGTTATCTTATTTTCTTTATTATTTTGGTTAGGTCAGGGTGTGTCGAGGGTGGTATTTGTGTTTTTGGCTTGTCTAGGGTTTTTTGTATATCTATGGGATTTGGTATTGTCTAGGTAAATGTAGGTCTCTGGTGGCCTGAATTGGTTCCCAATCAGAGACAGCTGTTTATCGTTGTCTCTGATTGGGGATCCTATTTGATTTGCTATTTAGTTTGTTTAGTGTTATTCGTGTAAATAAAGAATAATATTCTGTTCACGCTGCCCCTTGGTCTCGTCATTATGGCGAACGCGACACCGTACGAGGGGATTTGTACCAACGTTACTATCTGTACTTACTTTTGACACAGACGCTGTTGTCATCCTTTCCTACACTGAAATTACCCTTGCCTAATGATTGCGTCTGAAGCTGGGCTTGCAGCACAGCTATCCTCGCCGTAATGCGATCGTTCTCCTATATATTATAAGTACAGCGACTGCAATTAGAAGGCATCATGTTAATGTTACTACTTAGCTTCGGCTGTTGGAGGTCCTGACGAACCAAATCCAGATAAAGCGTCCGGAGTGAAAAAGTTTAATGAAAAAAAAGTTGAGTGTGGGGAAATAACAAAAAATATAAACGGTAATTAAAAAGTGAAAAACGTAAAGTTGTCTGGTAGCTAAGTAAGGTTGGCAACAAAACACACAGCAACACTTAAACAAATCTGCAAGTTGTGACCTGAAATGACGGAAAAACAGTGTGCATTCCATCAGTATTTACCGACTTCAGGTACCTTTTGTAGTTACCAGAACTTAAAATATATTTATCTCGGTAGAAACTATGTCATGGTTTTACTTGTGTTATTATTGCTTACAGAGGTGTCATGCCCTTCCAAGATGCACCACTTATGAAAGATATGCAAGGCAGGACATTAGATATTGTAGTGTGTGCAAACTGAGCCATCAGTGGAGGAGGAGAGAAAGTGTTGAGTGACACACAGCGTATGATTTGATTTTAGCTGCCGATGATTGACAGGACTCACAGGAAGTAAGTTTGTAAATTAATTTAATCAAGCTATGTAGCCTATTGATTCCTTCATGATGAATAAATTATTATAAAGTGTTTTGTTGTTTCTATATAATACTAGCCACCTAGCAATTATTTAGCTAGCCAGCCAACCTCAAAACCAGCTACCAAGCCATTTTAGGCTATTAATCAAGTAAAAGTATTTTGTCTAACTATCTTAGCTGGCATACTTGCGGACAAAGTTGCAAGACTTTAGAAAATACAAAAATTGCTTTAATTCTTAGGTTATGATTGTAACAGCTTTCTTCTATCTCCTCCTCTGACGATGTTGTAGCAAGGATCGGACCAAAATGCAGCGTGGTTAGTTCGATACATCTTTAATAATGAAAACACGAACAAACAAAAACAACAAACAGAACGTGAAAACCTATACAGCCTATCTAGTGAACATTAACACAGAGACAGGAACAATCACCCACGAAACACTCAAATAATATGGCTGCCTAAATATGGTTCCCTATCAGAGACAACGAAAATCACCCGCCTCTGATTAACAACCGCCTCAAGGCAACCATAGACTTTCCTAGACAACCCTACTCAGCCACAATCCCAATACCTACTAAAATACCCCAATACAAAAACACACCACAAAATAAACCCATGTCACACCCTGGCCAGACCAAATAAATGAAGACAAACATACATACTGCGACCAGGGCGTGACAATGATACTATAAACCAGACATGAAAGTTTGTAAAAAACAAACTAGAGTCAAAGTCCTCATCCCCACTGAAATCTAATTATCATAAGAAAAAAATCCCCATAAAAATCTGTACATTTTAGCTAGAGATATCAGTTATTTTTCTCAATCCACAGCATTCGCTGGTTTCTCACTTCCGCATCTGCGGTGCATGGTGACAGAGCTAGAGCTCTCCTCACAAAATCGCATGTAATGTCCAAACTGTTTTGTCCCCTCTATGGAAAGATGAGACTCTCGCGATCACGACGGTATTCTCCATGTTGCTCTTACGACCCCCACAAGCTTCTTAGAACTCGTCTGAATTCAGTACAACTGATCTGCCAACTTCTGTCTATAGCATCCAAACAGTTCGGGCTATACGCTAACATGACCCCTCTGTGGAAACGTGAGACTCTCACAAACACGTACACGCCCACAAGCCTCACAAGACTCGTCTGAAAAATGTTATGGAAGTTCAGTGCCAAAAATAAGGGATTAAATGCGACAACAACAAAAAATACAAAATAATTATTACAAATGTTTCCTGATCTTTCTTATATCTCTAGGACAGACACTTCAGAACAGATTTTGTTTTGATTTGTTTGTGGGACTATCTGTTGTTCCGTGAATTTGTTATTCAATGCAATTGTATGGGCCAGTAGCAGTAAGGCCACACATTTTTTAAATCAAATAAATGTTTTGTATTTTGGGGGGATACTTCAAGGGGTCTTAAAATTAAAAATCAAATAGATAAATGATCCTACATTGACAAATGCTAAATTCTCTGGAGAAAAAAAATGAATGGGTTGCATGTTATCCCGGAATGCTTGTTATCATACATATAAGCCTTGGCATGAGAATTTTCATCCAATGTTGAATCTCTCTCTCCACCTCACCTTCTTTTCCTTCCTTTCTCTCCCTCCACCCCCTCTCTTTCTTTCTGATAGGCTCCAATTATTCATTGTGCCCAGAAGACCATTCTGCTGCAGTAGCCGTTTTCTGAGTCCTTGACAACCAACAATAACTATCCCCCGTCTGTCTGCTGAAGGATACACTTGGTCATTAAACCAACTACACCTGCACTGGGTTGTTGCTTCTGCTGAACCCCAAAATTCACCCTGTGGATGGTTGACAACATTTCCTCTTGAGTCTTTTGCAGTTCATTTTCACCCCAAAAATGTGTATCGTAATGATGAGACTGAACTGTTCCCCCATGTGGAGTGTGGTTAGCCTTTTGACTTTGTTTCTACCACTTTGGGAGATGGGCTGCTCTGGCCTGAGCTTTAACTCAGTGCCCCTGCCGCCGGTAGGGACATACCAAAGAAGCTTCGAAGGGGGGGCGCACCACAGGCAGAGGCGCAGTTGGGTGTGGAACCAGTTCTTCGTGCTGGAGGAGTACACAGGGGACGAGCCACTCTACGTGGGCAAGGTAAGAATTTCTCTCTCATCTGGGTTCTCTCTCAGCTGTGCATTTAACACAGGGAACCAGTGGATGTGTGACTTTCCTAATATGGACACAATATAGGTGGATTAGGTGAAGGGGAGAAAAGATGCTGAGTACAAGATGATCAAAAAGTCTTGACCCAACTATGACTGGAGTTAATGCTACTTGTGTTATCCAATACTTATGTACCTGTTTATGCATTTGTTAAAGATGTGAGTTCACAGGAAGGATTTAGGAGCAACAGAGAACATTTTGCGTTTCAGAGAGTCTCGGTGTCTCAGGTCTTCTCCCATCTCTATTAGATGCTCTTGTGTAGAAACCTTTTCATAAAGAGTGCATGAAGAGCACAATGGTTTTCAATTGCATGTTTACTTCAGGGGTTTATTTAGTGAGATGAAACCTTCAGAAGGTTGCCGATAGAAATAAATAGAGCTTACTTTATTCTATAATTCTACTTGACAATCATGCCTGTTCTTAAAAAAAAGGCTTTCTATCTGAACATTCTGTAACTTTGCATCCTCTGAACAGGCCAATGTTGTCCACTTATGCCTCCTGCTTAAGGTCTGATAAGAATTATAGGTTTTAATAGGGCACCTCCAAGATGGAGTAGTGGATGGATCATAAATTAGTCATACAATTTGATCTGATCTTTATCTTAGTCACAACAATAGACAAACAGTATGCTTACAATCATTTGTTTTATTTTTCTTGTCTATATTGAATGCATAATTTAAACATTCACAGTGTAGGTTGGAAAAAGTTTGTGAACCCCTAGGCTAATTACTTTTCCAAAAGCTAATTGGAGTCAGGAGTCAGCTAACCTGGAGTCCAATCAATGAGACAAGATTGAAGATGTTGGTTAGAGCTGCCCTGCCCTATAAAAAACACTCACAAAATTTGAGTTTGCTATTCACAAGAAGCATTGCCTGATGTGAACCATTCCTCGAACAAAATAGTTCTCAGAAGACCTAATATTAAGTATTGTTGACTTGCAAAAAGCTGGAAAGGGTTACAAAAATATCTCTAAAAGCCTTGATGTTCATCAGTCCACGGTAAGATAAATTGTCTATAAATGGGGAAAGTTCAGCACTGATGCTTCTCCCTAGGAGTGGCCGTCCTGCAAAGATGACTGCAAGAGCTCAATGAGGTTAAGAAGAATCCCAGAGTGTCAGCTAAAGACTTACATAAATCTCTGGAACATGCTACCATCTCTGTTGACGAATCTACGTAAAACAAGAATGGTGTTCATGGGAGGAAACCACGGAAGAAGCCACTGCTGTCCAAAAAAAACATTGCTGCACATCTGAAGTTTGCAAAGGAGCACCTGGATGTTCCACAGCGCTTCTGGAAAAATATTCTGTGTACAGATAAACACTAAAGTTTAGTTGTTTGGAAGGAACAAACAACACTATGTGTGGAGAAAAAAAGGCACAGCGCACCTACATAAAACCTCATCCCACCTGTAAAGTATGGTGGAGGGAGCATCATGGTTTGAGGCTGCGTAAGGGCCTGGACAGCTTGCTATCATCGACGGAAAAATGAATTCCCAAGTTTATCAAGACATTTTGTAGGGGAATGAATGTATGGCTATTTGTCCGCCAATTGAAGCTCAACAGAAGTTGGGTGATGCAACAGGACAACGACCCAAAACACAGGAGTAAATCAACATCAGTCCTGACCTCAACCCGATTTAAAATGCTGTGACATGACCTCGAACGGTTCACACCACACGTTCTAAGAATATTACTGAACTGAAACAGTTTTGTAAAGATGAATGGTCCAAAATTCCTCCTGACCGTTGTGCATGTTTGATCCTCAACTACAGAAAACATTTGGTTGAGGTTATTGCTGCCAACCAGTTATTAAATCTGATTTTTATTTTGTTTATACCTTCCGGAAACCTGCCTCACCCACTGTGGTACGGAATCGCTGTTACTTTTAATTTTAATTTTATTTTTATGACACACTCAAGAACCTCCAGACGCTAACCAGCTAACTAGCTACAAGCTATTTAGTCATTGTTAGTTAAAAAAATAAAAATAAAAACCTGGATAACACTCGCCAGCCCAGCCCCCCTGCCCCATCCACCGCTGCCCCCTGGACACTGATCTCTTGGCTACATAGCTGACGCACACTGGACTGTCCATTAATCACGGTACTCCACTCTGCTTGTTTGTTTTATCTGTCGGCCCAGTTGCCTAGTCAACGCCATTTTACCTGCTGTTTGTTGTGCTAGCTGATTAGCCTCGCCCACTGTTTTTAGCTAGCTTTCTCAATTCAACACCTGTGACTACTGTATGCCTCGCTGTATGTCTCTCTCAAATGTCAATATGCCTTGTATACTGTTGTTCAGGTTAGTTATCGTTGTTTTAGTTCACAATGGAGCCCCTAGATCCACTCCGCATACCCCTGTTACCTCCCTTGTCCCACCTCCCCACACATGCGGTGACATCACCCATTACAACCAGCATGTCCAGAGATACAACCTCTCTCATCATCACCCAGTGCCTGGGCTTACCTCCGCTGTACCCGCACCCCACCATACCCCTGTCTGCGCATTATGCCCTGAATATATTCTACCATGCCCAGAAACCTGCTCCTCTTATCCTCTGCCCCCAACGCTCTAGGCGACCAGTTTTGATAGCCTTTAGCCGTACCCTCATACTACTCCTTCTCTGTTCCGCGGGTGATGTGGAGGTAAACCCAGGCCCCGCATGTCCCCAGGTACCCTCATTTGTTGACTTCTGTGATCGAAAAAGTCTTGGTTTCATGCATGTCAACATCAGAAGCCTCCTCCCTAAGTTTGTTTTACTCACTGCTTTAGCACACTCTGCTAACCCTGATGTCCTTGCCGTGTCTGAATCCTGGCTCAGGAAGGCCACCAAAAATTCAGAGATTTCCATACCCAACTATAACATCTTCCGTCAAGATAGAACTGCCAAAGGGGGCGGAGTCGCAGTCTACTGCAGAGATAGCCTGCAAAGTAATGTCATACTTTCCAGGTCCATACCCAAACCTACTAATTTTGAAAATTACTCTCTCCAGGAACAAGTCTCTCACTATTGCCGCCTGCTACCGACCCCCCTCAGCTCCCAGCTGTGCCCTGGACACCATTTGTGAATTGATCGCCCCCCATCTAGCTTCAGAGTTCGTTCTGTTAGGTGACCTAAACTGGGATATGCTTAACACCCCGGCAGTCCTACAATCTAAGCTAGATGCCCTCAATCTCACTCAAATCATCAAGGAACCCACCAGGTACAACCCTAACTCTGTAAACAAGGGCACCCTCATAGACGTCATCCTGACCAACTGGCCCTCCAAATATACCTCTGCTGTCTTCAACCAGGATCTCAGCGATCACTGCCTCATCGCCTGTATCCGCCACGGAGCCGCAGTCAAACGACCACCCCTCATCACTGTCAAACGTTCCCTAAAACACTTCTGTGAGCAGATTATGGCATTAAACCAAATGGCTGGATTGGGTACACATATCCACAAGGAAAGGGAATCTCTGACTGTGTCATGCTGTTTCTGTTTGACCTGTCCTTGTGCTTGTCTCCACCCCCTCCAAGTGTCGCCAATCTTCCCCACTTCCCCACTTGTGTTTTCTGTCTGTGCCAGTTCGTCTTGTTTGCTTAAGCCTACCGGTGGTTTGTCTCAGCTCATTTTCCCCAGTCGCTCTTTCTCGTCCTCCTGGTTTTTGACCCTTGCCTGTCCTGACCAGGTACCTGCTAGCCTGACCACTCTGCCTGTCCCTGAGTCGGCCTGCCATCCTGTACCTTTGTTCCACCTCTGGATTGCCGAACTCTGCCTGACCTGACCCTGTGCTTGCCTGTCGTCCTGTAACTTGGCCTCTACTCTGGATTATCGACGCCTGTCTAACTTGACCTGTCATTTGCCCGCCCCTGTTACAATAAACATTGTTACTTCACACAGTCTGCACTTGGGTCTTACCTTGATTCCTGATAGATTGTTGGGCAATACAAGGGGAAGAAAGTAATTCAAACACCCAACTAACACTGTATGTGGAAATTAAGATGAAAATTATACTGTAACAACACTAGTCGATAGGCACTTTACAATTGGAATAGTGGTTAGGGCGTTCCTCTTTGGGCCTGGTGGTTTGGGTTGCGGACTACTAGTGAACTCATGCTACTGCCTCCGTTCATTAAAATACTACAATAGATACTATTGTTGAATGGCACTGAGTTGGCAAAACAGAGACATTGGAAAGCTACATACTGTACAGCAACAGGGAGGTCTGGATGGCACAGGCATAAGATTATTCTAATCCCTTAATCAACCCTACCATAGTCTACAGTAAATGAAGACATAGCAAAGGTACTTAAGCAGTGACATTTTCTTAAGACTCAAAATGTATCTTGTTTACGATCTGAAAGAAAAGCCGGATAGCAATTGTATCAAAGAGGCCTCTCGAACGCGAGCTTGTAATCCTCTCATTTGATACTCGACCCAGGCAAATAATCGCTGACAGTTCATTGCGATCGAAAGCTTCCTTTATCTTTCAAATGCTTTCAGTATTTAAACAGATCTTGTATGTAGATAGCAGGGGCATACTGTGACAGCCCTGAATTTTTCTGAACCATCTCAGTGCTTCTCCTTCCAATAGGGCGCTTTGCCTTTAATTCCCAATTAAATAGCCAGCATCAGCTGAGCAAAAGTGGGGTTGTGATGGAGACGTGAATGAGGATGTGTTCATCACTCAGTTCCGAAGCTTCTCTATTCCGTTTATTTTGTTGCTGTTAAACGTGTGTTTTGTAGCCTAATAGAGTTTACCCAGGACCGGATCCACTCTTTGCGTCCGTGGACTACACCTCTCCGTCCCTGGACTACACCTCTCCGTCCGTGGACTACACCTCTCCGTCCGTGGACTACACCTCTCCGTCCGTGGACTACACCTCTCTGTTCTTCCGTGGTCTACACCTATCTCCGTCCCTGGTCTACACCTATCCGTCCGTGGTGCACTTATGACACCAGTGGGACTCCGTCATCTAAAACTTAGTGGGTGACTTACACCTATCTCCGTCCGTGGACTACACCTCTCCGTCCCTGGACTACACCTCTCTGTTCTTCGTGGCCTTTCTCCGCTGGAGATCTGTTGGCAGATTGGATTGTCTGACTGACCGACTGACTACCACCTTTTTGGTATTTTCATTTGTTTTGATGTGAGGTATACTGTCATGATTTATGTAGGTAGTTGAGGACTTAGTAAGAGTTCATGCTCTTTATAGTTGTGTGGTAAAATAATTGTTATATTGATTGTATGACTTGATACTGGGTGTACGCTACACTTGTAGGAACGGACAAACATTGCGTGACTAAAGTCACTTGAGTTCCCTGAACTCCTTTACCGGGCTGGACTTTTAGGCCCGAGGTACAGGACATTTCTGGAGGAACCAGAAATCATTGTGTTATTATTATATGTGTGTGTAATCATGTATATTGGTAATACAACCCACGCAAAATAATAGTTGTTTTTTAAGTTCTTTCCAATGATTTAAGGGTTTATGAAAAGTGTATTTCCATCCTGACTTTTACATAAGTCCTTTTGTATTGGTGTAGACTTGACTGACCAGATGGGACTCATTCCCATCTCTCTGGACCTCTGACAGTCTCTATGGGTGTGCCACAGGGTTCAATTCTCAGGCTGACTCTCTTTTCTGTATACATCAATGATGTTGCTCTTGCTGCTGGTGATTCTCTGATCCACCTCTACGCAGACGACGCCATTCTGTATACTTCTGGCACCTCCTTGGACACTGTGTTAACTAACCTCCAGATGAGCTTCAATGCCATACAACTCTCCTTCCGTGGCCTCCAACTGCTTAAACACAAGTAAAACTAAATGCATGCTTTTCAATCGATCGCTGCCCACACCTGCTCGCCCGTCCAGCATCACTACTCAGGACGTGAACAACTACAAATACCTGGGTGTCTGGTTAGACTGTAAACTCTCCTTCCAGATTCACATTAAGCATCTCCAATCCAAAATTACATCTAGATTTGGCTTCCTATATCGCAACAAAGCATCCTTCACTCATGCTGCCAAACATACCCTCGTAAAACTGACCATCCTACCGATCCTCGACTTCGGTGATGTCATCTATAAAATAGCCTCCAACACTCTACTCAACAACCTGGATGCAGTCTATCACAGTGCCATCCGTTTTGTCGCCAAAGCCCAATACACTACCCACCATTGCGCCATGTACGCTCTCGTTGGTTGGCTCTCGCTTCATGCTCGTCGCCAAACCCACTGTCTACAGGTTATCTACAAGTCTCTGCTAAGTAAAGCCTCGCCTTATCTCAGCTCACTGGTCACCATAGCAGCACCCACTCGTAGCACGCGCTCCAGCAGGTATATCTCACTGGTCACTCCCAAAGCCAATTCCTCCTTTGGTCATCTTTCCTTACAGTTCTCTGCTGTCCATGACTGGAACGAATTGCAAAAATCTCTGAAGCTGGAGACTCACATCTCCCTCACTAGCTTTAAGCACCAGCTGTCAGAGCAGTTTACAGATCACTGCACCTGTACTTAGCCTATCTGTAAACAGCCCATTTATCTACCTACCTCATCCCCATACTGGTATTTATTTATTTATTTTGCTCCTTTCTACCTGCACATTCATCTTCTGCCAATCTACCATTCCAGTGTTTAATTGCTATATTGTAATTACATCGCCAACATGGCCTATTTATTTTCTTAACTTACCTCATTTGCACTCACTGTATATAGACGTTTTGTTTTGTTTTGTTCTACTGTATTATTGACTGTATGTTTTGTTTATTCCATGTGTAACTCTGTGTTGTTGTATGTGTCGAATTGCTATGTTTGATCTTGGCCAGGTCGCAGTTGCAAATGAGAACTTGTTCTCACCAACCTACCTGGTTAAATAAAGGTGAAAAAAAAAAAAAAAAAAAATCCATCCCAAGCCAAAAAGAGAAACTAATGTTTTCTCTGGTAGGCACAAACCTACCTGGCACCCCTATAAATAATAACCTCAAGTCAAAACTGTTACAATACAGCGATGAACACGTCTCTTTCGCTTGGGAATCCGAGATGTTGTTGGAACGCGTGTCTCTCATGGGGGTGAATCTACCGAGTGTTGCCTTACACGTAAATTAATCTTGATCATGCGGACAAGTGGGAGGACACCACCACAAAGCCATGAACGTAACCATTTGTGTGTCCTTAGTCTTTTCAGCATATATTAGCAGTGGTGGAAAAAGTACTAAATTGTAATACTTAAGTAAAAGTAAAGATACTTTCATAGAAAATGAAGGCACACATCTGTCTATATAAGGTCCCACAGTTGACAGTGCATGACAGAGCAAAAACTAAGCCATGGGGTCGAAGGAATTGTCCATAGAGCTCCGAGATAGAATTGTGTTGAGGCACAGATCTGGGGAAGGGTACCAAAAAATGACTGCAGCATTGAAGTTCCCCTAGAAGACACTGGCTTCCGTCATTCTTTAATGGAAGAACCAAGACTCTTCCTAGAACGGGCCGCTCATCCAAACTGAGCAATCAGGGAGAAGGGCCTTTGTCGGGGAGGTGATCAAGAATCCGATGGTCATACTGACAGAGCTCCAGAGTTCCTGTGTGGAGATGGGAAAACCTTCCAAAAGGAATGGTGGTGGCAGCATCATGCTTTGGGGATGTCTTTCAGTGGCAGGGACTGGGAGACTCATCAGGATCGAGGAAAGATGAATGGAGCAAAGTACAGAGAGATCCTTGATGAAAACCTGCCCCAGAGCACTCAGGACCTCAGACTGGGGTGAAGGTTCAACATCCAATAGGTCATCAACTCTAAGCACACAGCCAAGACAAACCAAAAGTGGCTTTGGGGCAAGTCTCAATGTCTTTGAGTGATCAAGCCAGAGCCTGAACTTGAACCAGATCGAACATTTCTGGAGAGACCGGAAAATAGCTGTGCAGCGACTCTCTCCCATCCAAACTTACAGAGCTTGAGAGGATCTGCAGAGGAATGGCATAAACTCCCCAAATACAGGTGTGCCAAGCTTGTAGTGTCAAACCCAGGAAGACTTGAGGCTGTAATCACTGCCAAAGGTGCTTCAACAAAGTACTGAGTAAAGAGTTTGAATACTTATCTAAATGTGATGTTATAGTTTTTTTTTGCAAAAATTTTGAAACCAGTTTTTGCTTTGTCGTTATAGGGTATTGTGTGTATATTGATGAGCGGAAAAAACAATTGAGCAATTTTAGAATAAAAATATCCAAAACTTGGAACATCCCACAGAGGACCATTAAATCCATTATTAAAAACTGGAAAGAACTCAGTGAGGAACGCTGTATATGGCCCAGGAGGCCTGTAAACAGTAGCTATAAAAAGTGATTGAGTAGGCTGCATAGATTTCATGACTAGAAGCTAAGCTTTTTTTTTTTAATTGAATTTTGCTATTGTAAATGTTAGCAACACCTCCGCATTTGCATGTTGTGTTAGCTAATCCAAGTTTATCTTTTTAAAAGGCTAATTGATCATTAGAAAACCCTTTTTCAATTATGTTAGCACAGCTGAAAACTGTATATTGATTAAAGAAGCAATAAAACTGGCCTTGTTTAGACTAGTTGAGTATCTGGAGCATCAGCATTTGTGTGAGTTCGATTACAGGCTCAAAATGGACAGAAACAAATAACTTTCTTTTGAAACTCGTCAGTCTATTTTTGTTCTGAGAAATGATGGCTATTCCATGCGAGAAATTGCCAAGAATCTGAAGATCTCGTACAATGATATTACTACTCTCTTCACAGAACAGAGCAAATTTGCTCAAACCAGAATAGAAAGAGGAGTGGGAGAGCCCGGTGCACAACTGAGCAAGAGGACATGTACATTAGAGTGTCTAGTTTGAGAAACAGACACCTCGCAAGTCCTCAACTGGCAGATTCATTAAATATTACCCGCAAAACACCAGTCTCAACGTCAACAGTGAAGAGGCGACTCCGAGATGCTGGCCTTCTAGGCAGAATTCCTTTGTCCAGTTTCTGTGTTCTTTTGCCCATCTTAATCTTTTCTTTTTATTGGCCAGTCTGAGATATGACTTTTTCTTTGCAACTCTGGCTAGAAGGCCAGCATCCCGGAGTCGCTTCTTCGCTCTTGACGTTGAGACTGGTATTTTGCGGGTTTTGCTTTTCTTTCAAAAACAAGGACATTTCTAAGTGACCCCAAACTTTTGAACGGTAGTATATTTAAATATTTATATATCCATTGATTCTTGAAGAATATTACGTAAAAAATGCTCAACTTGTTTTTCGCCAATATTTGTAAACATTGTAAATGTTAACAAACACTGTATAGCCTCAACATGGTTGTAACAATCATTTTGATATCATTGATGGTTAGTCCTTGCATCCATAGCTCTGGCTATTAGTCTGTGAGTGGTTACATTTCTCCAGGACAATGCATCAGCTATTTACCAAAACAGAGGTGGGGCCACCATTTTGTTATAGTTTCAATTATGGATTTAGACAGCTGCATATTATCAAGGTATCAAAGTGTCACCAACAAAAAGGTAAACAATAGGCCTATAGCAAATGCAGAAAATGACATTCATTTTTCACATGTAAATAGCACTTTTCAGTAGTGCTCAAAGCAGG